>NW_019235443.1:0-2231 GCF_002742605.1 Olea europaea var. sylvestris
TCGCAATTCGTAAAAAATGAACAAACCTCAAAATCAACATTTTATTTGCTCGATTCCAATCGAATTAGACTAGCAATTCGCCATAAAGAACAAACTCGATGTTATCATGAAATCCAAAACCACTTTTTATTGGCTCGATTCCAATCGAGTTAGTCAAGCCATTCGCCAAAAATGAACAAACACGGAGTTTTCATGGAATCAAAAACCACTTTTCATTGGCTCTATTACAATCGAATTCGACTTGCAATTCGCCAAAAATGAACAAACCCGGAGTTATCATGAAATCGAAAACCACTTTTCATTGGCTCGATTCCAATTGAATTAGACTAGCAATTCGCTAAAAACGAACAAACCCGAAGTTATCACGAAATCAAAAACCTCTTTTCATTGGGTCAATTCCAATCGAGTTAGACTTGCAATTCGTCAAAAATGAACAAACCCGAAGTTATCATGAAATCAAAAACCACTTTTCATTAGCTTGAGTCCAATCGAACTAGACGAGCAATTCGTAAAAATTGAACGAACCCAAAGTTATCATGAAATCAAAAACCACTTTTCTTTGGCTTGAGTCCAATCGAATTAGACTAACAATTCGTAAAAAATAAACAAACCCGGAGTTATCATGAAATCAAAAACCACTATTCATTGGCTCGATTCCATTTAAATTAGACTAGCAATTTGCCAAAAATGAACAAACCCGGTGTTATCATAAAATTAAAAACAACTTTTCATTGGCTCGATTCAAATCAAAATAGACAAGCAATTCGTCAAAAACGAACAAACCCTGAGTTATCACGAAATCAAAAACCACTTTTCATTTGCTCGATTCCAATCGAATTAGACCAACAATTCGCTAAAAACGAACAAATTCGGAGTTTTATTGAAATCATAAACCACTTTTCGTTGGCTCGATTCCAATCGAATTGGACTAGCAATTCGCCAAAAATGAACAAACCTGGAGTTATCGTGAAATCGAAAACCGCTTTTCATTGGCTCGATTCCAATCGAATTAGACCAGCAATTCACCAAAAATGAACAAACCCGAAGTTATCACAAAATCAAAAACCATTTTTCATTGGCTCGATTCCAATCGAGTTAGGCTAGCAATTCGCCAAAAACAAACAAACCCGAATTTATCACGAAATCAAAAACCACTTTTCATTGGCTCGATTCCAATCGAGTTAGACTAGCCATTCGCCAGAAAAGAACAAACCCGAAGTTATCATGAAATCAAAAGCCACTTTTCAGTGGCTCAATTCCTATCGGATTAGACCAGCAATTCGCCAAAAATGAACAAACCCGAAGTTTTCTTGAAATCAAAAACCACTTTTCATTGGCTCGAGTCCAATCGAATTAGACTAGTAATTCGTAAAAAATGAACAAACCCCAAAAACAACTTTTCATCTGCTCGATTCCAATTAAATTAGACTAGCAATTCGCCAAAAAGAACAAACCTGAAGTTATCATGAAATCAAATACCCCTTTTCATTGTCTCGATTCCAATCGAGTTAGAATAGCAATTCGCCAAAAACGAACAAACCCGGAGTTCTCATGAAATCAAAAACCACTTTTCATTGGCTCGATTCAAATCGAATTAGACTCGCGATTCGCCAAAAATGAACAAACCCAGAGTTATCATGAAATCGAAAACCACTTTTCATTGGCTCGATTCCAATCGGATTAGACTACGAACTCGGTAAAAACGAACAAATCCAAAGTTATCACGAAATCAAAAACCACTTTTCATTGGCTCGATTCCAATCGAGTTACTCTAGCAATTCGCCAAAAATGAACAAACCCGAAGTTATCATGAAATCAAAAATCACTTTTCATTGGCTCGAGTCCAATCGAATTCGACTAGCAATTCGTAAAAATTGAGCAAACCCAAAGTTATCGTGAAATCAAAAAACCACTTTTCATTGGCTCGATTCCAATTGAATTAGACTAGCAATTCGCCAAAAAGAACAAACCTGAAGTTATCATGAAATCTAAAACCACTTTTCATTGGCTCGATTCCAATCGGATTAGACTACGAACTCGGTAAAAACGAACAAACCCAAAGTTATCACGAAATCAAAAACCACTTTTCATTGGCTCGATTTCAATTGAGTTAGACTAGCAATTCACCAAAAATGAACAAACCCGAAGTTATCATGAAATCAAAAACCACTTTTCATTGGCTCGAATCCAATCGAATTCGACTAGCAATTCGTAAAAATTGGGCAAACCCA
>NW_019235444.1:0-705 GCF_002742605.1 Olea europaea var. sylvestris
CCCCCGGCGCGATTTTTGTTTCCGATCTACCTATCAAATTTTAGCCAATTCCGACACAGTCGCGAAAACTGACGAAATTGCCGTCGGTGCGATTTTTATTTCCGATCAAACTGCCAAATTTCGGCCAATTCCGACACAGTCAAGAAAAATGACGAAATTGCCCCCGGTGCGTTTTTTTTTCCGATCAACAAGTCGATTTTAGTCAATTCCGACACTGTCGCGAAAAATGATGAAATTACACCCGGCGCGATTTTTGTTCCCGATAAACCTTTCAAATTTGGGCCCATTCTGACACAGTCGAGAAAAATGACGAAATTGCCCCCGGCGCGATTTTTATTTCAGATCAAACTGCCAAATTTCAGCCAATTCCGACACAGTCGAGAAAAATGACGAAATTGCCCCCGGCGCGGTTTTTGTTTCAGATCAACAAGTCAAATTTTAGTCAATTCTGACACAGTCGTGAAAAATGACGAAATTACACCCGGCACGATTTTTGTTCCCGATAAACCTTTCAAATTTGAGCCCATTCCGACACAGTCCAGAAAAAATGAGCACCCGGCGCGGTTTTTGTTTCCGTTAAACCTTGCTAATTTCAGCCAATTCCGACACAGTTGAGAAAAAAGACGAAATTGCCCCCGGCGCGAATTTTGTTTCCGATCAACCTATCAAATTTTAGCCAATTCCGACACAGTCGCGAAAACTGAC
>NW_019235444.1:850-2231 GCF_002742605.1 Olea europaea var. sylvestris
ATCAACAAGTCAATTTTAGTCAATTCCGTCACAGTCGCAAAAAATGATGAAATTCCACCGGGAGCGATTTTTGTTTCCGATCAACCTGTGAAATTTGAGCCCATTCCAACACAGTCGAGAAAAATGAGGAAATTGCCCCCGGCGCGATTTTTGTTTCCGATCAACCTATTAAATTTTAGCCAATTCTGACACAGTCGCGAAAACGGACGAAATAGCCGCCGGTACGATTTTTATTTTCGATCAAACTGCCAAATTTCAGCAAATTCCGACACAGTAGAGAAAAATGCCGAAATTGCCCCCGGCGCGATTTTTTTTTTCCGATCAACAAGTCAATTTTAGTCAATTCCGACACAATCGCAAAAAATGATGAAATTCCACCCGGCGCGGTTTTTGTTCCCGATCAACCTGTGAAATTTGAGCCCATTCCAACACGGTCGGGAAAAATGACGAAATTGCCCCCGGCGCGATTTTTGTTTCCGATCAACCTATCAAATTTTAGCCAATTCTGACACAGTCGCGAAAACGGACGAAATTGCCGCCGGCACGATTTTTATTTCCGATCAAACTGCCAAATTTCAGCAAATTCCGACACAGTCGAGAAAAATGACGAAATTGCCCCCGGCGCGGTTTTTGTTTCCGATCAACAAGTCAAATTTTAGTAAATTCTGACACAGTCGCGAAAAATGACGAAATTACACCCGGCACGATTTTTGTTCCCGATAAACCTTTCAAATTTGAGCCCATTCCGACACAGTCCAGAAAAACGACGAAATTGCCGCCGTCGCGATTTTTATTTCCAATCAAACTGCCAATTTCAACCAATTCCGACACGGTTGAGAAAAATGACGAAATTGCCCCCGGCGCGACTTTTGTTTCCGATCAACCAGTCAAATTTTAGCCAATTCCGATGCAGTCGCGAAAAATGACGAAATTACACCCGGCGCTATTTTTGTTCCCGATCAACCGGTCAAATTTTAGCCCATTCATACACAGTCGCGAAAAATGACGAAATTACACCCGGCGCAGTTTTTGTTCCCGATCAACCTGTGAAATTTGAGTCCATTCCGACACAGTCAAGAAAAATGACGAAATTGCCCCCGGAGCGATTTTTGTTTCCGATCAACCTCTCAAATTTTTAATCAATTCCGAGACAGTCGCGAAAACTGACGAAATTGCCGCCGGCGCGATTTTTATTTCCGATCAAACTGCCAAATTTCAGCCAATTTCGACACAGTCGAGAAAAATGACGAAATTGCCCCCGGCGCGATTCTTTTTTCCGATCAACAAGTCAATTTTATTCAATTCCGACACAGTCGTGAAAAATGATGAAATTACACCCGGCGCGGTTTTTGTTCCCGATCAACCTGTGAAATTTGAGCCC
>NW_019235445.1:0-2230 GCF_002742605.1 Olea europaea var. sylvestris
AAAGTAATAAAGATCATAAAAGACAAAATCCACAAGACATCAACTAAGAAGGTGTAAACTAAAACACCAACATAATTAAATATTAAGCATAGCCCATATGCATGAGTAGCACCCATAACCCTTCATTAGATATTTGCAAAAGTTCGAATAACTTATCGAGTGCCCATAGTACAACAACTTGATTTGTTTCAAATAGTTTTGTCTATTTTATCTAGTCTAACATTAGGTGCCATGAACTTTGTACCCGTCATTTCATAGAATTAATTTTAGAGTACCTATTGTCACATGACTTTAATGTATAGTACTTTATTACTTAGATAACCATGCATTATATATTACATGACTCTAGAAAATAGTACTTTATTTCCTACAAGTACAACAAACCATAAAAATGACTCATAACTTTATGCTCCATCATTTATTCCCTAAATAACCATAAAGCAAACCACAAAAACAGCCCATAAAAACGGAAAACAGGTAAAAAAAATAAATAATAATAATAATAATAATAATAATAATAATAATAATAATAATAATAATAATAATCACATGTACCTATTTTTGCAAAAAGATAAAATATAAGTAGTTTGAAGAGTTTTTAATTAAAGCTCAAACAAATGAGTTAAATTATGAATTGAGTAATGCTATTCATGGTGAAGACAATTGATAGTCAATCCTACGTAGTATATATATGACAGTTTGTTATTTGATACATCAATATTGCAATTTTTTTATTATCTTATGGATCAAATAACAAATTGCCATGTGTATGCCACCGTTGGGGACTTTTGGTGATCTTCATTATGAATTGCATTATTCTTATGAATTAGCTTAAGATGATAAAATTCGAGTGATATGGTTTTTTTCAATAACAATAAATAAGATTTTTTAATCTGTGAGAAAAATAAAATCAACCTACACAAATGAGACAAAGGGGTATTTTATTTAATTTCTCTACTTATAACCAAATTTTCACACTTAATCTTGAAACTATACAAATATAAAAAGGGTAGAGCAGAAAAGTTTCCAACAAAAATTGTTTTTTCAATAACATTAAATAAAATGTCTTAATCCGTGGTGTGAAAAATAAAATCAACCCACACAAATGAGAAGAAGGGGTATTTGATTTTTGTAACACCTCTTTGCATAAGAATTATAGACTAACTAAGTCACCAGACAAGCACGAGTTACCATGCATGCAGAACTCACATGATCTTATATTTATATGTAATCCCCTGCAAAAAAAAAAATTTCTTCTAAATCTAATTAATTAACACACGATAAATAGAGTAACCAGTTATTGAATTGTACGCACGATGCTGATTTTGGTGGTGACAAAAGGCATTAATTGAAGGTGCAGCTTTTGCCTTGACTCTGTATTCATGGTAGTATGCAATAAATTATTATACCTCATTCGTTGACATTACGGTTACATTGCAACTACCTCCCAACCCATCTCCAATAATTCTTAAAATTCTTGGGATGTTTGATTGCTTGTCAAAAATGTTTGTGTTCAATTATTAATAATTTGGTAAATTATTAACATTAAAGTTTGGTAAGTGGAGAAACCGATGTTTTTTTCAACAATAATATGGAGAGAAATTACAACTAAGCAATATTTGCTTCACAAATCTTGAAAAAGAGTCAAGTATTTATAGGGAACAGTCCAATCCCTAGAAGTAGAGCTGTAGATAAAATAAAATGCCAAAAATTTCCTTATTTTGAACTCTTCAAGTCCAACACAAATTCCAACTCTCAATAGGACTTCCAAATTAAACTTTAACATGAATTTGATAATTAAACTTAAATAGGATTCCTCAATGGCATTCCAATTAGAATTTCTTTTGATGTACACTTCAATTAGAACTCTTCAATTATTTCAACAAGAAATTTGGGTCACACCCAAATTCTAACAATCTCCACCTTGACACTAATTCCACTGCAATGAACAAAGCTAAAAAATTCCTCCATCTAAAAAAATAAGTCCAATTGCAACGAAATAAACTGAACTCTTCAACCAGAATAGAAAAAAAAATCCACCTCACAAAAACATCTTCCTCTGCTCGACATCTACAAGTGACACCCGAACACTGATCCCAAGTTCCCAAAATTCCAACAATGAATTCAAATTTTAATAAACATGATCGAAAGGTATCTTGAATCAATTTGTCATAGTCTTTATTGATGACATTTTGATATATTCTAATGATAAAGATTAGCAAGATGAATA
>NW_019235446.1:0-2230 GCF_002742605.1 Olea europaea var. sylvestris
AAATATGCAAGTGCTCATTCTTTTGAAAAATGGTCAAAATCCCTCGTACGTTACGATGAAGTTGTGAGTTCAAACCGTAACGGATGCTACATTTCCAAAAAGTACTTGTGGGCCCAAAACAGACACCGTGTGCAAAAGTTACGCTCAATTCTTCGTCCGTCGAATCTCCAAGCATTCTAAATGTGCGAGTGCTCATTCTTACGAAAAATGGCCAAAATTCCTCGTACGTCACGATGAAGTTGTGAGTTCAAACCAAAACTGTCGCTACATTTCCAAAAAGTACTAATGGGCAAAAACGGACACCGCGAACAAAAGTTACGCTCAATTTTTCGTTCACCGACTCTCCAAGCGTTCCAAATATGTAAGTGCTCATTCTTTCGAAAAATGGCCAAAATCCCTCGTACGACACGACGAAGTGGAGTGTTCAATCCAAAACGGTCGCTGCATTTCCAAAAAGTACTTATGGGCTCAAAACGGACACCATGTACAAAAGTTACGCTCAATTCTTCGTCCGTTCACTCTCCAAGCGTTCTAAAAATGCCAGTGTTCATTCTTTTGAAAAATGGCCAAAATCCCTCGTACGTCACGACGAAGTTGTGAGTTCAAACCAAAACTGTCGCTACATTTCCAAAAAGTACTAATGGGCAAAAACGGACACCGCGAACAAAAGTTACGCTCAATTTTTCGTTCACCGACTCTCCAAGCGTTCCAAATATGTAAGTGCTCATTCTTTCGAAAAATGGCCAAAATCCCTCGTACGACATGATGAAGTGGAGAGTTCAATCCAAAACGGTCGCTACACTTCCAAAAATTACTTATGGGCCCAAAACGGACACCGTGTGCAAAAGTTTTCTCAATTCTTCGTCCGCCGACTCTCTAAGCATTCTAAATATGCAAGTGCTCATTCTTTCGTAAAATGACCAAAATCCCTCTTACGTCACGACGAAGTGCTGAGTTCAATCGAAAATGATCGCTACATTTCCAAAAAGTACTAATGGGCAAAAACGGACACCGCGAACAAAAGTTACGCTCAATTTTTCGTTCACCGACTCTCCAAGCGTTCCAAATATGTAAGTGCTCATTCTTTCGAAAAATGGCCAAAATCCCTCGTACGTCACGACGAAGTGGTGAGTTCAATCCAAAACTGTCGCTACATTTCCAAAAAGTACTTATGGACCCAAAATGGACACCGTGTGAAAAAGTTACGTTCAATTCTTCGTCCGTTGACTCTCCAAGCATTCTAAATATACAGGTGCTCATTCTTTCGTAAAATGACCAAAATCCCTCTTACGTCACGACGAAGTGGTGAGTTCAATGAAAAACGGTCGCTACATTTCCAAAAACAACTTATGGGCCCAAAACGGACACCGTGTGCAAAAGTTAAACTCGATTCTTCGTACGCCGACTCTCCAAGCATTCCAAATATGAAAGTGATCATTCTTTCGAAAAATGGCCAAAATCCCTCGTACGACACGACGAAGTGGAGTGTTCAATCCAAAACGGTCGGTGCATTTCCAAAAAGTACTTATGGGCTCAAAACGGACACCATGTACAAAAGTTACGCTCAATTCTTCGTCCGTTCACTCTCCAAGCGTTCTAAAAATGCCAGTGTTCATTCTTTCGAAAAATGGCCAAAATCCCTTGTACGTCACGACGAAGTTGTGAGTTCAAACCAAAACTGTCGCTACATTTCCAAAAAGTACTAATGGGCAAAAACGGACACCGCGAACAAAAGTTACGCTCAATTTTTCGTTCACCGACTCTCCAAGTGTTCCAAATATATAAGTGCTCATTCTTTCGAAAAATGGCCAAAATCCCTCATACGACATGATGAATTGGAGAGTTCAATCCAAAACGGTCGCTACACTTCCAAAAATTACTTATGGGCCCAAAACGGACACCGTGTGCAAAAGTTTTCTCAATTCTTCGTCCGCCGACTCTCTAAGCATCCTAAATATGCAAGTGCTCATTCTGTTGAAAAATGGGCAAAATCCCTCGTACGTCACAATGAAGTTGTGAGCTCAATCCAAAACGGTCGCTTCATTTCCAAAAAGTACTTATGGGCCCAAAACGGACACCGTGTACAAAAGTTACGATCAATTCTTCGTACGCTGACTCTCTAAGCGTTCTAAATATGCAAGTGCTCTTTCTTTCGAAAAATGGCCAAAATCCCTCGTACGTCACGACGAAGTGGTGAGTTCAATCCAAAACTGTCGCTACATTTCCAAAA
>NW_019235447.1:0-2230 GCF_002742605.1 Olea europaea var. sylvestris
TCGGAAATGTAGCGACCGTTTCGGGTTTAGCTCACGATTTCATAATGACGTATTAAGGTTTTCGACCATTTTTTAAAGAACGATAACTCCCACATTTGGAACTCTTGGATTGTCGGCCTTCGAAGAAATGATCGTAAGTTTTTCAGACGGTGTCCGTTTTGGGACCATAAGTACTTTTCGAAAATGTAGCGACCGTTTCGGGTTTAGCTCACGATTTCGTAATGACGTATTAAGGTTTTCGACCATTTTTAAAAGAACGACAACTCGCATATTTGGAACTCTTGGATTGTCGGCCTTCGAAGAAATGATCGTAACTTTTACAGACGGTGTCCGTTTTGGGACCATAAGTACTTTTCGAAAATGTAGCGACCGTTTCGGGTTTAGCTCACGATTTCGTAATGACGTATTAAGGTTTTCGACCATTTTTAAAAGAACGACAACTCGCATATTTGGAACTCTTGGATTGTCGGCCTTCGAAGAAATGATCGTAACTTTTACAGACGGTGTCCGTTTTGGGACCATAAGTACTTTTCGAAAATGTAGCGACCCTTCTGGATTGAACTCACTACTTCATCGTGACGTATGAGGGGTTTTGACCATTTTTTGAGGAACGTGCACCTGCATATTTGGACTGACGGCGTTCGAAGAATTGAGCATAGCTTTTGAACACAGTGTCCATTTTTGGGACCATTAGTACTTTTCGGAAATGTAGCGACCGTTTCGGGTTTAGCTCACGATTTCATAATGACGTATTAAGGTTTTCGACCATTTTTAAAAGAACGACAACTCGCATATTTGGAACTCTTGGATTGTCGACCTTCGAAGAAATGATCGTAACTTTTACAGACGGTGTCCGTTTTGGGCCCATAAGTACTTTTCGGAAATGTAGCGACCCTTCTGGACTGAACTCACTACTTCATCTTGACGTATGAGGGGTTTTGACCATTTTTTGAGGAACGTGCACCTGCATATTTGGACTGACGGCATTCGAAGAATTGGGCATAACTTTTGCGGACAGTGTCCGTTTTTGGACCATTAGTACTTTTCGAAAATGTCGCGACCGTTTCGGGTTTAGCTCACGATTTCGTAATGACGTATTAAGGTTTTCGACCATTTTTTATAGAACGACAACTCGCATATTTGGAACTCTTGGATTGTCGACCTTCGAAGAAATGATCGTAACTTTTGCAGACGGTGTCCGTTTTGGGACCGTAAGTAATTTTCGGAAATGTAGCGACCCTTCTGGACTGAACTCACTACTTCATCTTGACGTATGAGGGGTTTTGACCATTTTTTGAGGAACGTGCACCTGCATATTTGGACTGACGGCGTTCGAAGAATTGAGCATAGCTTTTGAACACAGTGTCCGTTTTTGGACCATTAGTACTTTTCGAAAATGTAGCGACCGTTTCGGGTTTAGCTCACGATTTCATAATGACATATTAAGGTTTTCGACCATTTTTAAAAGAACGACAACTCGCATATTTGGAACTCTTGGATTGTCGACCTTCGAAGAAATGATCGTAACTTTTGCAGACGGTGTCCGTTTTGGGACCATAAGAACTTTTCGAAAATGTAGCGCCCGTTTCGGGTTTAGCTCTCGATTTCGTAATGACGTATTAAGGTTTTCGACCATTTTTAAAAGAACGACAACTCGCACATTTGGAACTCTTGGATCGTCGACCTTCGAAGAAATGATCGTAAGTTTTGCAGACGGTGTCCGTTTTGGGACCATAAGAACTTTTCGAAAATGTAGCGCCCGTTTCGGGTTTAGCTCTCGATTTCGTAATGACGTATTAAGGTTTTCGACCATTTTTAAAAGAACGACAACTCGCACATTTGGAACTCTTGGATCGTCGACCTTCGAAGAAATGATCGTAAGTTTTGCAGACGGTGTCCGTTTTGGGACCATAAGAACTTTTCGAAAATGAAGCGACCGTTTTGGATTGAACTCACAACTTCGTCGTGACGTATGAGGGATTTTGACCATTTTTTGAGGAACGTGCACCTGCATATTTGGAATGACGGCGTTCGAAGAATTGAGCATAGCTTTTGAACACAGTGTCCGTTTTTGGGCCATAAGTACTTTTCGGAAATGTAATGACCGTTTCGGGTTTAGCTCACGATTTCATAATGACGTATTAAGGTTTTCGACCATTTTTTAGAGAACGACAACTCGCACATTTGGAACTCTTGGATTGTCGGCCTTCGAAGAAATGATCGTAAGTTT
>NW_019235448.1:0-2230 GCF_002742605.1 Olea europaea var. sylvestris
GTACACTGTCCTGTCTCATTAGTAGTTTATCGATCATTATTAATAATTGTTGTCCACTGATGAAAGCGTACATAAGTTCACAATCAAAATGTTGATATTCGAAATTAGTAGGCAACTTAATGTCATTTCCGAGTGGAGTAGATTGAATTATTCAAACAGGTCAATATTTTCAACTGTCGAAAAACATTTGTTGTTAAATTAAAAGCTTGTCAATCATCAAAATTGGGCAAGAGAATCAATTCTACTTTTGAATTGATTAACTAATGTAACTACGAAAGAATATTTTTATTTTTCTTACCTTTAAGATGTGATAATTCTTTGTGTCTGTGACTTTAAAGAGTAGCGATATATAAGAAAAGTCCTCGATTGTGAACTATGAATAGATTTTGCAGTAGAAAATGCGAATTTAGGAAGGAAGACATATCTCGTATTAACTAGTTGATCGCTCATGACATTTATCATAATTATAATATATTAGTTCCTATTTGGTAGGGATTAAAATTTAGACTTTAATTAAATTAATAATTAATTTTAATAATTTATTCTATAAAATCCAAAAAATTTTACTACACATTTATCATTTTTTATTAAAATTTATTAAGCTCTTGTTTGGAGTGCGTTTGATACGGAATAAAATATAATTTTAATTTAAATTAAAGCCAAATAATTAATATTAATCACATATTTCATGAGTCCCAAAACTTTTCCACTGTATAATTCAAAAATTTCTATCATAATCTACTAAAAAATCTAATTTTAATCCCCACCAAATACCCTCTTAATGGTTATCAAAATCAAATTTTTAATAGATTTTGATAAAAATTAACGAAATATATGATTGAAAAAGTTGTAAATTCCATAAAATATGTGATTAAAATTAATTATTGACTTTAATTTAATTTCTAACAAATAGGGGGCTAAAAATATAATTTTAATTTTTACCAAACAGGCTCTTATGAGAACTTATTTTCCCCATCATCGGAGAAAGGTGGGACCGTACCGTTGGGGGTGCGAAAATTCCTAATGTCAACAGAATTCACGGGCAAAAGCTGATTCCACGGTATCAGATTAGAATTAATTTTGTATAATGTACTGATTATTAGGATGGAAGATTGCTCCGGGAGGCTCGGCGGAGGTCGTCGGGTCCAAACTGAATAATTGATTTAAAAGCTTTAGGAGTGTGTTTTAAGATATTGTTTTATGTTTTTGAGGGGTTAGAATGTTAATTTCGGTTTTGGTTGGGGGCTAAGATGCAAAGATACAAAATGATACATGAAAAATGTCATTTATATACAAAAATAGGATACATAATATCGTATAAATCGTTAATTTCTATTTATTTATAGATTAAATCGTTTATAAAAAAAGGTTAAATTTTCTCATTTTTTTCGTAATTGTAATTTTTTAAATAAGAGTGTTACACTTAATTAGTTTAATATTAATACTGTGATTATATAACTTAATGATGCTTAGTTTTGAATCCAAAGTTTGTAAATCATTGAAGAAATTCATTATTAGAATGGATTATACAGGCAGCATTATTTTGGATATCACATACACTTCACATGCCAAATACATAATTACTTCAAATTTTAATTTTTTTATTTAATTTTTGATATTTTGATTATAAAGAAATAGTCAAAATCTATCTAATTAACCAGAAATAAAATTAGTCATTTTTCAAGTGTAAAGAAATAAAGACATGTTATATGAAAATAAATAGAAAACCAATACTATATCTCTATTTTTCCGTATTTATAAATTATTGTGAAAATAGAATTATGGTATAGTTATCCGTATATGAGTAACTTTTATACAATAAAAAAACTATTATTTTCGATATTGGTTATTTTACCAATATAATTCACGGACTCTAATGAATGGGTGTAATTATAAGCTGGACCGCTCCTATGAGGACGTAAACCTAGACATAGCCCCAAGCCCCACATCGACCAAGTCGTGAGCAAAGGCCCACTACACCATTCGAGCATTTCCTTTTTGTCTTCAGTGCTCGCTTGAGATTGCTTAAAAGTTGCTAAAATATTAAGGTCGAAGTTAATAATTAATTTGGTCATACATTTCATGAGATTCACAATTTTTATCAACTTTTTAATTATACATTTTGTCAACTTTTATCAAAATCTGATAAAAATTTTATCAAAAGCCTTTCAAATAATTCCTTAAAAATCGAAAATACTAAAAAAAAAAAAAAAAAAAAAAAAAAAAAAAC
>NW_019235449.1:0-2230 GCF_002742605.1 Olea europaea var. sylvestris
AATGACGAAATTGCCCCTGACGCGATTTTTGTTTCCGATCAATCTGTCAAACTTTAGCCCATTCCGACACCGTCGCGAAAAATGACGAAATTGCTCCCGGCGCGACTTTTGTTTCCAATCAACCTGCCAAATTTCAGCCCATTCCGACACGATCGCGAAAAATGACGAAATTAGCCCCGGCGCGATTTTTGTTTCCAATCAGCCTGCTAAATTTAAGACCATTCCGACATCGTCGCGAAAAATGTCGAAATCGCCCGTAGCGCGGTTTTTGTTTCCGATCTACCTGCCAAATTTTAGCCCATTCCGACACCGTCGCGAAAAATGACGAAATTGCCCCCGGAGCGATTTTTGTTTCTGATCAACCTGCCAAATTTTAGCCCATTTCGACATTGTCGCGAAAAATGACGAAATTGCCCACGGCGCGATTTTTGTTTCCAATCAATCTGTCAAATTTCGGCCCATTCCGACACCGTCTCGAAAAATGACGAAATTGCCCCCGGCGCTATTTTTGTTTCCAATCGGCCTGCCAAATTTAAGCCCGTTCCGACACCATCGCGAAAAATGTCGAAATCGCCCCTAGAGCGGTTTTTGTTTCCGATCAGCCTTCCAAATTTTAACCCATTCCGACACCGTCGCGAAAAATGACGAAATAGCCCTCGGCATGATTTTTGTTTCCAATCAACCTCCCAAATTTTAGTCCATTCCGACACCGTCACGAAAAATGACGAAATTAGCCCGGGCGCGATTTTTGTTTCCAATCAACCTGCCAAATTTAAGACCATTACGACATCGTCGCGAAAAATGTCGAAATCGCCCCTAGCGCAGGTTTTGTTTCCGATCAACCTATCAAATTTTAGCCCATTCCGACACCGTCGCGAAAAATGATGAAATTGCCCTCGGCGCGATTTTGGTACCCTATCAACTTGCCAAATTTAAGCCCATTCCGACAACGTCGCGAAAAATGTCGAAATCGCCCCTAGCGCGGGTTTTGTTTCCGATCAACCTGCCAAATGTGAGCCCATTCCGACATCGTCGCGAAAAATGACGAATTTGCCCCCGACACGATTTTTGTTTCCGATTAACCTGTCAAATTTCATCCCATTTCGACATCGTCGCGAAAAATGACGAAATTGCCCCCGGCGAGATTTTTGTTTCCGACCAATCTGTCAAATTTTAGCCCATTCCGACACTGTCGCGAAAAATGACGAAATTGCCCCTTACGCGATTTTTGTTTACGATCAATCAGTCAAATTTCAGCCCATTCCGACACCGTCGCGAAAAATGACGAAATTGCCCCCGGCGCGATTTTTGTTTCCAATCAGTCTGCCAAATTTAAACCCATTCCGACACCGTCGCGAAAAATGTCGAAATCGTCCCTAGCGCGGTTTTTGTTTCCGATCAGCCTACCAAATTTTAGCCCATTCCGACGCCGTCGCGAAAAATGACGAAATGGGCCTCCGACGCGATTTTTGTTTCTAATCAACCTTCCAACTTTCAGCAGATTCCGACTACGTCACGAAAAATGACGAAATTGCACCCGGCGTAAATTTTGTTTCTGATCAATCTGTCAAATTTTAGCCCATTCCGACACCGTCGCGAAAAATAATGGAATTGCCCCAAGCGCAGTTTTTGTTTCCGATCAACCTTTCAAATTTTAGCCCATTCCGACACCGTCGCGAAAAATGATGATATTTCCCCCGGCGTGATTTTTGTTTCCAATCAACCAGCCAAATTTCAGCCCATTCCGACACCGTCCCGAAAAATGACGAAATTGCCCCCGGCGCGATTTTTGTTTCCAATCAACTTGTCAAATTTTAACCCATTCCGACACCGTCGGAAAAATGACGAAATTGCCCCCGACGCGATTTTTGTTTCCGGTCAACCTATCAAATTTTAGCACCTTCCGACACCGTCGTGAAAAATGACAAAATCGCGATTTTTCTTTCCAATCAACTTGCCAAATTTCAGCCCATTCCGACACCATCGCGAAAAATGACGAAATTGGCCCCTGCGCGATTTTTGTTTCAAATCAACCTGCCAAATTTCAGCCCATTTCGACCCCGTCGCGAAAAATGACGAAATTGCCCCTAGCAAGATTTTTGTTTCCGATCAACCTGTCAAATATTAGCCGATTCCGACACCGTCGTGAAAAATGACGAAATTGCCCCCGGCGCGATTTTTGTTTCCCATCAACCTGTCAAATTTTAGCCCATTCCGACACCGTCGCGAA
>NW_019235450.1:0-2230 GCF_002742605.1 Olea europaea var. sylvestris
CATGAAAACTCCGGGTTTGTTCATTTTTAGAGAAGTTCTAGTCTAATTCGATTAGAATCGAGCCAATGAAAAGTGGTTATTGAATTTATGAAAACTTCGGGTTTGCTCGTTTTTGGCGAATTGCTAGTCTAATTAGATTGTAATCGAGCCAATGAAAAGTGGTTTTTGAGGTTTGTTCATTTTTTACAAATTGCTTGTCTAATTCGATTGGACTCGAGCCAATGAAAAGTGGTTTTTGATTTCAGGATAACTTCGGGTTTGTTCATTTTTGGTGAATTGCTAGTCTAATTCGATTGGAATTGAGCCAATGAAAGGTGGCTTTTCATTTCATGATAACTTTGGGGTTGTTCATTTTTGGCGAAATGCCAGTCTAATTTGATTGGAATCGAGCAAATGAAACGTGGTTTTTTAGGTTTGTTCATTTTTTACGAATTGCTAGTCTTATTCGATTGGACCCGAGCCAATGAAAAGTGATTTTTGATTACATGATAACTTCGGGTTTGTTCGGTTTTGACGAGATACTAGTCTAATTCGACTGGAATCGAGCCAGTTAAAAGTGGCTTTTGATTCCATGATAACTTTGGGTTTGTCCTTTTTGGCGAATTGCTAGTCTAATTCGAATGGAGTCAAGCCAATGAAAAGTGGTTTTTGATTTCATGATAACTTCGGGTTTTTTAGTTTTTGGCGAATTGCAAGTCTAATTCGATTGGAATCGAGCCAATGAAAAGTTGTTTTTAATTTCATGATAACTTCGGGGTTGTTCGTTTTTGGCGAATTGCTAGTCTAATTCGATTGGAATCGAGCCAATGAAAAGTGGTTGTTGATTTCATGATAACTTTGGGTTTGTTCACTTTTAGCGATTGTTAGTCTAATTCTTTTGGAATTGGGCCAATGAAAAGAGATTTTTGAGGTTTGTTCCTTTTTTACGAATTGCAAGTCTAGTTCGATTGTACTCGAGCCAATTAAAAGTGATTTTTGATTTCATGATAACTTTGGGTTTGTTCGTTTTTAGCTAATTGCCAGTTTAGTTCCATTGGAATCGAGCCAATGAAAAGTGATTTTTCGTTTAAAGATAACTCCGGGTTTGTTTGTTTTTGGCGAATTGCAAGTCTAATTCGATTGGAAGAGAGCTAATGAAAAGTGGTTATTGATTTCACGATAACTCCGGGTTGGTTCATTTTTGGCGAATTGCTAGTCTAATTCGACTGTAATCGAGCCAATGAAAAGTGGTTTTTGATTTCATGAAACTCCGGGTTTGTTCGATTTTGGCGAAGTTCTAGCCTAATTCGATTGGAATCGAGCCAATGAAAAGTGGTTTTTCATTTCATGGGAACTTCGGGTTTGTTCATTTTTAACGAATTGCTAGTCTAATTCGATTTGAATCGAGCCAATGAATAGTGGCTTTCGAATTCATGATAACTTCGGGTTTGTTCATTTTTGGCGAATAGCTAGTCTAAATCGATTGGAATCGAGCCGATGAAAATTGGTTTTTGATTTCATGATAACTTCGTGTTTAATCGTTTTTGGTGAATTGCTAGTCCAATTCTATTGGAATTGAGCCAATGAAAAGTGGTTTTTGAGTTCATGATAACTTCGGGTTTATTCATTTTTAGCGAATTGCTAGTCAAATTCGTTTGGAATTGAGCCAATGAAAAGTTGTTTTTGAGGTTGGTTCCTTTTTTACGAATTGCTAGTCTAATTCGATCGGACTCGAGCTAATGAAAAGTGATTTTTGATTTCATGATAACTTCGGGTTTGTTCGCTTTTATCTAATTGCTAGTCTAGTTCGATTGGAATCGAGCCAATGAAAAGTGGATTTTGATTTCACGAAAACTTCGGGTTTGTTCATTTTTGGCGAATTGCTTGTCTAATTCTATTGGAATCGAGCCAATGAAAATTGTTTTTTGATTTCAGGATAACTCCAGGTTCGTTCATTTTTGGCGAATTGCTAGGCTAAATAGATTGGAATCGAGCCGATGAAAAGTGGTTATTGATTTCACGATAATTTTGGGTTTGTTCATTTTTTGCGAATTGCTAGTCTAATTCAATTGGAACAGAGCCAATAAAAAGTGGTTTTTGATTTCATGAAAACTCTGGGCTTGTTCGTTTTTGGCGAATTGCTAGTCTAATTCGATTGGAATCGAGCTAATTAAAAGTGGCTTTTGATTTCATGGTAACTTCGGGGTTGTTCATTTTTGACGAATTGCAAGTCTAATTCGATTGGAATCGA
>NW_019235451.1:0-2230 GCF_002742605.1 Olea europaea var. sylvestris
AACTTTCTTGACTTTCTTCTCTTGGACCTATTTAATTAAATACCAAGCATTAAAATCATGGGACGAACAAAGGCGCAAAAATCAATTCTCCACTCAAGAACTGGATCCTGGGAAGAAATCATGTAATATTAAAAATTTGACGTAACCACCAGATTGATTATAGCAGCAAACACAAATATGCACCAACAAAAACCTTCAATCAAGTTTTTTCCTGATTTAGTATACAAGGAACACAAAAGCTTCACAGCAGATCTGCAACTTACTTGCACAAGACCAATTTGCCTTACAAAGAGAAATGTAAACCATATTAAAACTAAACACGAGATTAGGTTGCTGGACTCATTGAAGAAAACAGAACAAGACAGCCAATGAAATAGTGCATGTTAAGATGTGAGAAGAAAAGAAAAACAAAAAACCCAGAGACCAAGATCCTGTGCGTTGAGAAATCAAGGAGTCAGATCCTCTGTATAATAATAAAAGACCAAGATACCAATAACACGAGGCGGGGATTTTTATTTTACAGCTGTAACAATGAACTTAGAACACTAAAGTTATACGTCTTTCTCTATACTGCCATGAACAATGATTAAAATGAAATTGAAATCAGTTATCTCACCTTCCAAAATTTAATGGTTTTGTCATTAGTGGACAAAAGAAAAACGGCACCATTAGCTGTCTGGCACCACCGGATCTTATTGATTTTCTCCTCGATTTCCAAGCTCTTGAGATAATCAAACTGAAAGGAATATGTGAACGCAAATGTTAATGATGCTGAAGATTTTATTCATTGTTTATTTATTAATTCATTTTGTTGTTTTTAGTTTTCCCCTTTTGAACGGAGTGGTGGCATGGGGCAAGTGAGAGAAGAGACATCAAGCTGACTATTCACAACTTCGCTGTTAATATCTAGGGCAGCATATTTACAAAGACCAATCATTGAATCTCATGGACAAACACACAGAGGCAATGAACAAAAGTGGAAATAAGTACCTCAGGTTCATGGCTCTGAAATTCAGTTTTGTAATGAAACTCTGGATGTCGAGTACCGGGATAGTCCATCTTCTCCAAATCTCTTCTATTTCCAACATGCTGAACAACAAGTTGCAAAAGGAAAAGGTAAGAAAATGAAAAAGAAACCATTCGTACTCATAACTCAAGTTGGATAACTCTCAAATAGCTTAAAGGAAAAAATCTTTAATAAATTTCATTTATTGAGTATTTGACAACATTGTTAATAAAACAAACCCTTGAATAGTTTCGAAAGTCACCTCTTTCCCATCAGTTCTTTCAAATAACACCACCCTTCCGCCACGGTCACCAGTAGCAAGGTGGTCACCAGTTTTATCAAACTCGATTGCAGAGATTATATCAACTGAAAGTTAAAACAAAAAACACAGAATATCTTACGTCCATGTTCTGACCTCTCACAATCCTGAAACTCAACTATCTACAGAACCAGTGCTAAAACAACAGAGAAATAAATCAGATCCTCAGATATGCAACTAGAGTAAATAGAAAATGTTTATAACAATATTCTCCAGGACTTGAAAGTAGAAGGCAATTACAAAATATGGACAGATTCTGATTTGAAGTCCACACAATTCACTGAATGAAAAAGTATTTGTGCAACAACAGTTACTTGGCATGTCAAATAAGCCTCCCAAAAATCGAGAACAATAACATGCTTTTAACTATTATTAAACTGAGTCAACTGACCACAGAAACAATGACAAAGTCAACAACATATTTGATATGTGTGGAAACAAGGGTTAGCTACTTTATCAAACTTGTGAAATGTTCCTAAAAGTGATATCTAACAAAACCATTCATGGACAATCATGAGAATCTAGTTTAGTGTCTACAACAAGAAAGTAAAGCATGGATGCTGGTAAAAAAACAACAGGGCAAAAACTGTAATCTTGTGAAGGTAAAATATTTTGGACTTGTGGAACTAATGGAATATGACTTACAGCAGTGTTGCCAATATATGGCAAGGTACAGTAGCACACACAGAAGCAAATCATAGAGGGATATATTCAGACTGGAGTGAGGAATTTATAATTTTACAGCTCAGAAACTCCTTTGAAAACCCAAATCAACTTTGAATCATCCAATAATGAAGTTGGTCAACGTATGTTAACCTAATACACTTCACAAACGACTTCCAAATTTACGTCTTCTCTGCTCTCACGGTAGTTGCTTCTGAAATCCCATCTCACAAGTCTATTTT
>NW_019235452.1:0-2230 GCF_002742605.1 Olea europaea var. sylvestris
TAATTTCGTCATTTTTCGCGCGACTGTGTCGGAATAGGTTAAAATTTGACAGGTTGATCGGAAACAAAAATCGCGCCGGGGGCAATTTTGTCATTTTTCTCGACTGTGTCGGAGTTGGCTGAGATTTGGCAGTTTGATCAGAAATAAAAATCACGCCGACAGCAATTTCGTCATTTTTCTCGACTGTGTCGGAACGGGCTCAAATTTGACAAGTTTATCGGGAACAAAAACCGCGCCGAGGCAATTTCGTCATTTTTCTCGACATCTTCGGAATTGACTGAAATTTGGCAGTTTGACCGGAAATAAAAATCGCGCCGGGGGCAATTTCGTCATTTTTCTCGACATCTTCGGAATTGACTGAAATTTGGCAGTTTGACCGGAAATAAAAATCGCGCCGGGGGCAATTTCGTCATTTTTCTCGACTGTGTCGGAATGAGCTCAAATTTGACAGGTTGATTGGGAACAAAAATCGCGCCGGGTGTAATTTCGTCATTTTTCGCGACTGTGTCGGAATTAGCTAAAATTTGAATGGTTGATCGGAAACAAGAACCGCGCTGGGGGTAATTTCGTCATTTTTCTCGACTGTGTCGGAATGGGCTCAAATTTGACAGATTTATCGGGAACAAAAATCGCGCCGGGGCAATTTCATCATTTTTTGCGACTGTGTCGGAATCAGATGAAATTTGACTTGTTGATCGAAAACAAAAATCGCCCCGGGGGCAATTTCGTCATTTTTCTCGACTGTGTCGGAATTGGCTGAAATTTGGCAGTTTGATCTGAAATAAAAATCGCGTCGGGGCAATTTCATCATTTTTCAAGACTGTGTCGGAATAGGCTCAAATTTGACCGGTTAATCGGGAACAAAAATCACGCCGGGTGTAATTTCGTCATTTTTCGCGACTGTGTCGAAATTGGCTAAAATTTGACTGGTTGATCGGAAACAAAAACCGCGCCGGGTGTAATTTCGTCATTTTTCGCGACTGTGTCGAAATTGGCTAAAATTTGACTGGTTGATCGGAAACAAAAACCGCGCCGGGGGCAATTTTGTCATTTTTCCCTACTGTGTCGGAATTTGCTGAAATTTGGCCGTTTGATCGGAAAGAAAAATCACGCCGGCAGCAATTTCGTGATTTTTCTCGACTGTGTCGGAATGGGCTCAAATTTGACAGTTTGATCGGGGACAAAACTAGCGTCGGGTGCAATTTCGTCATTTTTCACGGCTGTGTCGGAATTGGCTAAGATTTGACTGGATGATCGGAAACAAAAACTGCGCCGAGGGCAATTTCGTCATTTTTCTCGACTGTGTCGGAATTACCTGAAATTTGGCCGTTTAATCTGAAATAAAATTCGCGCCGGGGGCAATTTCATCATTTTTCTAGACTGTGTCGGAATGGGCTCAAATTTGACAGGTCGATCGGGAACAAAAATCGCGCTGGGGGTAATTTCGTCATTTTTCGCGACTGCATCGGAATTGGCTAAAATTTGAATGGTTGATCGGAAACAAGAACCGCGCCGGGGGCAATTTCGTCATTTTTCGCGACGGTGTCGAAATGGGCTCAAATTTGACAGTTTGGTCGGAAACAAAAATCGCGCCGGGGGCAATTTCGTCATTTTTCTCCACTGTGACGGAATGGGCTCAAATTTGACAGGTTTATCGGGAACAAAAGCCGCGTCGGGTGTAATTTCGTCATTTTTCGCGACTGTGTCGGAATTGGCTGAAATTTGACTTGTTGATCAAAAACAAAAACCGTGCCGGGGGAAATTTCGTCATTTTTCTCGACTGTCTCGGAATTAGGTGAAATTTGGCAGTTTGATCGGAAATAAAAATCGCGCCGGGGGTAATTTCGTCATTTTTCTCGACTGTGTCGGAAAGGGCTCAAATTTGACAGGTTTATCGGGAACAAAAACCGCGCCGGGGGAAATTTCGTCATTTTTCTCGACTGTCTCGGAATTAGGTGAAATTTGGCAGTTTGATCGGAAATAAAAATCGCGCCGAGGGCAATTTCGTTATTTTTCTCGACTGTGTCGGAATGGGCTCAAATTTGACAGGTTTATCGGGAACAAAAATCGCGCCGGGGCAATTTCTTCATTTTTTGCGACTGTATCGGAATTGGTTGAAATTTGACTTGTTGATCGGAAACAAAAAACGCCCCGGGGGTAATTTCGTCATTTTTCTCGATTGTGTCAAAATTGGCCTAAATTTGGCAGTTTGATCTGAAATAAAAATCGC
>NW_019235453.1:0-2230 GCF_002742605.1 Olea europaea var. sylvestris
TATTATATAGAGTCACTATATGATCAATGAATTATTCAATCATATTTATAAATGTTGAGTACATTTCAGCCTCAAAAACCATCCATTTTTCACCACATCAAATCAGACAGTTTTGTTTTCCTTGTGACAGTTTTCGATTTTCCATTGTATTAGTATGCCACAAACAGAATTCTCGGCCACTTAAAAAATCATTTCTATACTTCTTGCTTGCATATAAAAACATTCATATTGAAAGATATAAGTTATACTCTTACTATCATCCAAAATCAAGTGTTGAATAAGTAGAACCCAGCAATTATGAAATTTCTATCCTTACTTGTTTTCTTCAATATATCTCCAATAATTGTCACTTTTTTACCATAATAATGTCCCAAACACCAACGCCAACATAATATCAAGTAATTTCAGAGGCTCAAGAGATTATAATACCCTCAAAGACAATGAAAACAACTTTCAAAACCGTGAGCTAAACTTACCTATACAGAAAGTCAGATTTAGCTTCTTGTTCTGCTTCTCTCCATTTTTTTTTGCTTTCTCTTTCAATTGGTGGTTAATTGGGGATAACTTGGAAGGAAAAACATGTTGGTAGGAGGTGTATATAGAGTCTTAAAGGGGTTGAGGACGTGACTCTTCCTTAAGGATTAAGAAAAAGTGGGAATGCAACCAAGTTACCAAGGGTTAAACATGAGGTGGTATCTTCATGCTATATTTGACTTTTCTCTTGTACTATTTTTGACTGATATATATATGTATATATACATATATTAAGGACAAAGGAATTTGATGTTAACATGACAACTATTCCAAGCATGACGTGTTCAAGCATGAGGTGGTCTTTTGTGGTAAAAATTTGATTTTGTACCAATCTTTGCAAATACAATCAAGTGTCCTTGACTTATTTTAATGTGCTTACAATCCATTTTATTCTACTCTGCAAGAACTCCGAATCATTCTCTTGAAGTTCATCATAGAGCTAATTCCTTAACTGTTCATTCGATTACTTACCCGATTGGCACCCGATTCTCGATCGATTTCAACAATTCGCACCTCAATATTTATAACGTCATATGAGACATATATGCCTCATGCCCCAAATATGTCAATTACCTATCTAGGGTTTAAGGAGGATCTTGATCGACTGTATGGAAAGCTTGAACCTTTGTCGATACTAACTCCGATCTTTTCGATATTCTCATTACTTACCAAGCCAATCTCCAACATTTAGTTAACCTAATTCTCTATCATAACTCAATGTAAAATTCACCACCTAAGTCGAGGAGTTAAAAACTATCACAACATAATTTTATGTGGTGATAAATCTCATATTCTTCAAAGAAAAAATTAAAATTTTTTTTTATATCAACTGTTCACATAGTTATTTATCATAAATGAACCATTGAATTTTGATAGAAATAGTTGAATTTGAAGCAAAGTGAGTTGTGAATGTCTAGTACAAATTTCATGACTATTGAACTACAAGACATAGAGTTTTGTAACATTTATCAAGCAGTACAGGCTATCCAAATTATGCAAATTTTTGCATTATTGATTCCAAAATAATGATACAATTCTTCTTTATTTTATAGACTCAGTATGTGATCAACGAATTATTCAATCATATTTATAAATGTTTAGTACATTTCAGCCTAAAAAATCATCCCTTTTTCACCACATCAAATCAGGCAGTTTTGTTTTCATTGTGACAGTTTTCGATTTTCCATTGTATTAGTATGCCACCAGAATTCTTAGACACTTAAAATCATTTCTATACTTCTTGCTTGCATATAAAAATATTCATATTGATAGATATAATCATTCTCTTGAAGATCATCATATAGCTAATTCCTTAACCGTTCATTCGATTACTTACCCATTTGGCCCTCAATTCTCGATCAATTTCAAAAATTCGCACCTCAAAATTTATAACGTCATATGAGACATATATGCCTCATGTCCTAAATGTGTCAATTACCTATCTAGGGTTTTAGGTGGATCTTGATTGACTGAATGAAATGCTTGAACCTTTGTCGATACTAACTCCGACCTTTTCGATATTCCCGTTACTTACCAAACCAATCTCCAACATTTAGTTAACCTAATTTTCTATCATAGCTGTTCACGAAACGTTTCTTTTAATTTTAAAATCTCACCGCAAGTGTATGGTTCGTTAGCAAGTAGTAAAATGGACTATTAGTCCAAGTATCGTTCCCACAAGGATTGAATTATCTCT
>NW_019235454.1:0-2229 GCF_002742605.1 Olea europaea var. sylvestris
GTTTCCCTTTTAGCTCTCTTGCTAGTTTCTTCCATCTTAGTTTCTATGTCTACTTGATCTTTTTCGATTAACATTCTAGTTTCTATTTCTCTAGCTTTTCTAAGATTTCTATAATATTTCATATCTATATATCCAAATTCTTTTTCATTGTCTTCACTTCCATCTTCTTCACTATCTTCATCTAAAGCATTAATTTCGTCTTCACTTTCGTAGTCCTCTATTTCAAAATATCCGTTCTCCTTCATTTTCTTCCTCATTATGTTGTGTCTGTTCTGCTTGATAATTATAATTTCTAAATATAATACTTAAAGTTCCATTACTATTTTTGTTACTGATATTGGTTTTTGTAGAAAATTTCCTAAGTTCCAATCTAATCCTGCATTTGTTTCTGAAGAAAATTTCTTTGCTGCGATAGCCTTTATATCTTTTTGTCATAATAATGTAATTATCTGATTATTTTCTATTTTATAATTAGTAGTACTATTTTCACTAAGTCTTCCTATGAATCCTGTGCAAATTAATAAATTATTCTCATCGATTTTCATTTGATATCCTTTGCTTTTTATTCCTATATTAATATCTTTATAGAAATTCTTTGTTCTAATAAATAGTCTGGTGTAAAATATATTATTCCGCATTTATTATTCATATCTAATTCTATGCTTTCTAATAATCCCTGTTCTATGTCCGTGAATCTGCTATCATATAAACATATTAATACTTTAGCTCCTAAATTTTTTCTATGAAGTCCTTTTATTCCTATTATTATTAATCCTAAATGAGTCTATTGAAGATTTTTATTAACAATTTTTTTATAAGATTCTTTTTCTATTAAGTCTAGAGATATAAATCGATCTTCATGTGTACAAGAAACATACATTTCTCCATAGTGCTGATATATTACAGATTTACTAAATAAGTTTCCTTTTTTATATACGTCTAAAGCTTTTACTAATTTTAATTTATTTTGTCTAAATGTTTCTATTTGTTCATCTATATCTATTAGAGATTCTAATCTAGTTTCTGATTCTGTTCGTCTACTTAAAGTTCTTAATAGATGATTTCCTACTAGTCTACCACTAACTACTATTTGTTTACATTTATCTATTATGTATAGATCCACTTAGTCTTCTTAAATCTACTTGGTTCTTTGTATTTTCATAAGTCTAGTTTTTCTAATTTATTTATTATATTATCTAGATCTGGGGTATTAATTACTGCTTCGTCTCTTTCTAATGTTTTGACTCTATTTTCTAATTTCTCTACTGTACAATGGTCTAGTTCTTTTATGATTTTTCCTTTTAGTATTTCACTATTTTGATTTTTAATATATTCTAGATTATTTTCTAAAATCTTTATATTTTTATTTATATTTTCTAATAAAGTTTCTACTCTTTTATTTGAATTGTTCATTTCTAAAATTTCTCCTTAATTTACGAGTAAATCTACAATACTATTTAACTATTTATCTTCACTATGTAAGGTATGTCTAAACTTATTATCAAAATTATAGATTAAAGAGGTTGCTTCTGAGTTGTCTTTTCTTTTATAGTTTCCTAAAATTTCTAAATTTAAATTCTCAATTCTTTTCATAAACTATATAATTTTTTACTGTTCTAGCCTCTAATTCCAATTTGGGGGGCTCTAGTATAAGAAAAACTCTAAAAAAAAAAAAAAAAAAAGAAAGTCTTAACAAAATTGAGCTATGGTTAGAAAAAGCATTGTTGACTTTGAGTGTTGAACTAGACAATGAAAACATCTTTAATGAAAGTGACAAAGTCTACAAAATTTACGTAAATCTTCCTACCAAAAGTTTGAAAAAAAATTCTTTAATTAATATGAAAATGACTTGCTTTTCAAAAAAATTTCTTTCTAATAATTATGAAGAGGACTTGTTAATAAAGTCTTTCTCTTAAAAATTTGACAGGTTTTGAAATACAAATTTCTTCCTACCAATAAATATTTTCTAGAGAAAGTCTACTAATTTGGTAAGATTTTCTACACGTAATTAATTCATTTTAAAAAGTCTTTGCACTTTAAATTACTACGACCAAGAGTACATAGGCATATTTCTATTGTCTTTGTTACTAAAAGTCTATTGCTAAAAAAAATTGTCTAACTAGTTCTACTGAAATTTCTTTTATTATTTTCTCTTACAATCTTTGCTCGCTGTTGTATTTCTTTACAATCTTTAGGATTGTTTATTAAGAAACTCTGACACTGAGAGAT
>NW_019235455.1:0-2229 GCF_002742605.1 Olea europaea var. sylvestris
ACGGGCCCAAAACGGATATCGGGTGCAAAAGTTACGCTCAATTCTTCGTACGCCGACAATCCAAGCGTTCCAAATTTGAAAGTACTCACTCTTTCAAAAAATGGCTGAAATCCCTCATACGTCACGACAAAGTGGTAAGTTCAATCCAAAACGGCCGCTACATTACCAAAAAGTACTTACGGGCCCAAAACGAACACCGGGTGAAAAGGTTACGCTCAATTCTTCGTACGCCGACAACCCAAGCGTTCCAAATATGCAAGTGCTCACTCTTTCAAAAAATGGCCAAAATCCCTCATACGTCACGATGAAGTGGTGAGTTCGATCCAAAACGATAGCTACATTTCCAAAAAGGACTTACGGGCCCAAAATGGACGCCGAGTGCCAAAGTTACGCTCAATTCTTCGTACGCCGACAATCCAAGCGTTCCAAATTTGAAAGTGCTCACTCTTTCGAAAAATGGCCGAAATCCCTCATACGTCACGACGAGGGGGTAAGTTCAATCCAAAACGATCGCTACATTTCCAAAAAGGACTTACGGGCCCAAAATGGACGCCGAGTGCCAAAGTTACGCTCAATTCTTCGTACGCCGACAATCCAAGCGTCCCAAATTTGAAAGTGCTCACTCTTTCGAAAAATGGCCGAAATCCCTCATACGTCACGACGAGGGGGTAAGTTCAATCCAAAACGATCGCTACATTTCCAAAAAGGACTTACGGGCCCAAAATGGACGCCGAGTGCCAAAGTTACGCTCAATTCTTCGTACGCCGACAATCCAAGCGTCCCAAATTTGAAAGTGCTCACTCTTTCGAAAAATGGCCGAAATCCCTCATACGTCACGACGAGGGGGTAAGTTCAATCCAAAACGATCGCTACATTTCCAAAAAGTACTTACGGGCCCAAAACGAACACCGGGTGCAAAAGTTACGCTCAATTCTTCATACGCCGACAATCCAAGCGTTCCAAATATGCAAGTGCTCGCACTTTCGAAAAATAGACGAAATCCCTCATACGTCACGATGAAGTGGTGAGTTCAATCCAAAACGGTCGCTACATTTCCAAAAAGTACTTATGGTCCCGTTAAGGACACCGTGTGCAAAAGTTACGCTCAATTCTTCGTACGTTGACAATCCGAGGTTCCAAATATGCAAGTGCTCACACTTTCAAAAAATGGCCGATATCCCACTTACGTCACGACGATGTGGTGAGTTCAATCCAAAATGGTCGCTACATTTCCAAAAAGTACTTACGGACCCAAAACGAACACCGGGTGCAAAAGTTACGCTCAATTCCTCGTACGCTGAAAATCCGAGGTTCCAAATATGCAAGTGCTCACACTTTCAAAAAATGGCCGATATCCCACTTACGTCACGACGATGTGGTGAGTTCAATCCAAAACGGTCGCTACATTTCCATAAAGTACTAATGGTCCCAGAACGGACATCGTGTGCAAAAGTTACGCTCAATTCTTCTTACGCCGACAATCCAAGCGTTCCAAATATGCAAGTGCTCATTCTTTCGAAAAAAAGCCGAAATCCCTCATTTGTCACGATGAAGTCATGAGTTCAATCCAAAACGATCACTACATTTTCAAAAAGTACTTATGGGCCCAAAACGAACACCATGTGCAAAAGTTACGCTCAATTCTTCGTACGCCGACAATCCAAGCGTTCCAAATATGCAAGTGCTCATTCTTTCGAAAAAAAGCCGAAATCCCTCGTACATCACGATGAAGTTGTGAGTTCAATCCAAAATGGTCGCTACATTTCCAAAAAGTACTAATGGTCTCAAAAAGGACACCGGGTGCAAAAGTTACGCTCAATTCTTCGAACGCCGACAATCGATGCTTTCCAAATATAAAAGTGCTCATTCTTTCGAAAAATGGGTGAAATCCCTCATACGTCACGACGAAGTGGGAGTTCAATCCAAAACGGTCGCTACATTTCCAAAGAGTACTAATGGTCTCAAAAAGGACACCGGGTGCAAAAGTTACGCTCAATTCTTCGAACGCCGACAATCGATGCTTTCCAAATATAAAAGTGCTCATTCTTTCGAAAAATGGCCGAAATCCCTCATACGTCACGACGAAGTGGTGAGTTCAATCCAAAACGGTCGCTACATTTCCAAAAAGTACTAATGGTCTCAAAAAGGACACCGTGTGCAAAAGTTACGCTCAATTCTTCTTACGTCGACAATCCAAGCGTTCCAAATATGCAAGTGCTCATTCTTTCG
>NW_019235456.1:0-2229 GCF_002742605.1 Olea europaea var. sylvestris
AGCAAAGAACAATAAACAATTTTTTATTTTAATTTTTAATTTTTTGCATGAGACATAAGAAAAAAAATATACTTTTCAACTTACGATATATATTGAGATTTGTAACATTTCTGAAGCACAAAGTGATCTTACTCAAGAATTAAAAACTTATAAATTTATGCTCTTTAGGAGCAATAATACAATATCTTTCAATATATTGTACTATCATAATTTATATTTTTTACAAGCAACAAAATTAATTCCTTATTAAATAATGAGAGAATAATCTAATATTCTTCTAAAATATTGATTCTAAATTTATACTCTTCCAAGAGTAATAATACAATGTTTACATCAAAGTAAATTTGTGATTCTTCATCAATAACTACATAATACTTTTCAAAAATATTAATAAATATAGAATTGTACTTTTTCCATGTCCACACAATATTCTTTTAAAATATTGATTTGTATAAATTAATTTAAACGATTCAACAATATTCTTCTAAAATATTTAAATATCACAATTGTGTTTCATTCCAGAGCAACAACTGATTATCCTTCTATTCTATTCATATAAACCTACTCTTCTTATGAAGCAATATGTCAATATTCATCTGAAATATTCAAATCATAATATCATTCTCTTCAAAAGTAATAATATATTATTATTGAATATAATAAATTATATGAAAATTTACTCTTCAAGAGTAAAAATATAATTTATATTATATCATATTTGATTATACTCTTCGAGAGCAAGTAAGATCCAACTAAATATGTACTACTCTAGAAGCACCAATATTTTGTAATAGAAAGATATAATAATACTAAATTCATAAACTATACTCCGTATTAAAAAGAATATTGTTAGGTCCTACGTTGTAATTGGTGATTCTGTGAACAAAAATGACTAAAATGATCATGTGTAAAAGTTAAGGACTTAGTTACAATTTTGTATAGATGAGGTAAGCTAGTGATCGAGTCGTTGAAGGAGTCTAAGATATTCGAAATGATCACATATGATCATCAGAATGCAATCAGAAGTCTAAAGGATATCAAAGAGCCGCACAAATTATGTTCCAAATTCTCAGTGGTAATTTACAATGCATTTTTCACATAGTAAACATTGGAACTCGGAAAAGACTGCTTGAGATAAATGTAGTCCTTTGAGTCATCACATTGAGAGAGAAAATTATGATGAAAATACCGATGACTCCTCACCTATCGCTTGATTCTCTTTGGTTGCTCGCTCGAGCAAAAAAAAAGAACGTCTCTTGCTCGATTCTTGCTAGCTCCTTACTCAAGCAACAATCTTACGCCCAAAACACCCTAGTTTGCATTTTTGAAGTATTTTACTTGGCCCATACTATGTAAACACCTTCAAATATAAATATCCAAGATCTAGCACGAATTTCATGTGGTCGTTTATTTTAGTTCACTTTCATATCATCATTTGGAGATCCAAGAACATATTATCTCATTGATTTCAATCCTTTAAGTCTTGAATTCATACAACCACATATTGGAAAAACATCAAATATCTAAAATTCAAAATACCCACTTTCTTAATACAACAACGAATGAACTGTCTCAATTGGAACTTCAAAGGTTGCTAAAGATTGAGGAACAAGGTGCCAAAATATTTTTGGTGGGAAACTTATGGTGACAAAATTTTATTTTTTGCAACAAAGTGTTTGTGATGAAATAGGGTCTACTTTTTGCAACAATGAATATTTGTTGCTAAAAATCCTATAAATTGAAGAAAAAATCGTTATAAGAAAAACTATTTTGTGCAACTGACAAAAAACGTTGTTGTAGGTCTTTCACATCGCTCACGGGTATATTGTAGGCTTTAATGTTGTCTTAGAGTAGAAGGATACGACAACGTGCAATACATGTTACAAAATGCCTCAAATGTACGTTTTTATTAAATTTTTGTGACGTACTTCGTCCGTTGCTTTTTATTATATTTTCCAACATTCTTTGCTTGTTGTCTTGACTTTTTATTTTGCAATGTTCTTTAATTTTCTTCATTTGGCTAAAGATTTCTTAATATGTAATATTATTATTTTTTTAATTTTAATTAATTTTGATCAAGATGAAAAATTTATAATAAAAGGTTTATAAAATTTCTAGAAAAAAATTATCACCAACAAAAAAAAATTCATTAAATTATTAAAATTTCAATGATATAATAAGTTATAAAAAGAGCTGCTAAGTTGTACCAATTCATAATGAAAAATAGAT
>NW_019235457.1:0-2229 GCF_002742605.1 Olea europaea var. sylvestris
TTACGCTCAATTCTTCGTCCGCCGACTCTCCAAGCGTTCTAAATATATAATCACTCATTCTTTCGAAAAATGGCAAAAATCCCACGTACGTCACGACGAAGTGGTGAGTTCAATCCAAAACGGTCGCAACATTTCCAAAAAGTACTTATGGACCCAAAACGAACATCGTGTGCAAAAGTTACGCTCAATTCTTCGTACGTCGACAATCCAAGCGTTCCAAATATGCAAGTGCTCATTCTTTTAAAAAATGGCCAAAATCCCTCATACGTCAGGACGAAGTGGTTAGTTCAATCCAAAACGGTCGCTACATTTCAAAAAAGTACTTATGGGCCCAAAACGGACACCGTGTGCAAAAGTTACGCTCAATTCTTCGTACGCCGGCAATCCAAGCGTTCCAAATATGCAAGTGCTCATTCTTTTAAAAAATGGCCAAAATCCCTCATACGTCAGGACGAAGTGGTTAGTTCAATCCAAAACGGTCGCTACATTTCAAAAAAGTACTTATGGGCCCAAAACGGACACCGTGTGCAAAAGTTACGCTCAATTCTTCGTCCGCCGACTCTCCAAGCGTTCTAAATATATAATCACTCATTTTTTCGAAAAATGGCAAAAATCCCACGTACGTCACAACGAAGTGGTGAGTTCAATCCAAAACGGTCGCTACATTTCCAAAAAGTACTTATGGACCCAAAACGAACATTGTGTGCAAAAGTTACGCTCAATTCTTCGTACGTCGACAATCCAAGCGTTCCAAATATGCAAGTGCTCATTCTTTTAAAAAATGGCCAAAATCCCTCATACGTCACGACGAAGTGGTGAGTTCAATCCAAAACGGTCGCTACATTTCCAAAAAGTACTATGGGCCCAAAACGGACACCGTGTGCAAAAGTTACGCTCAATTCTTCGTACGCCGACACTCCAAGCGTTCTAAATATACAAGCGCTCATTCTTTCGAAAAATGGCAAAAATCCCACGTACGTCACAACGAAGTGGTGAGTTCAATCCAAAACGGTCGCTACATTTCCAAAAAGTACTATGGGCCCAAAACGGACACCGTGTGCAAAAGTTACGCTCAATTCTTCGTACGCCGACACTCCAAGCGTTCTAAATATACAAGCGCTCATTCTTTCGAAAAATGGCAAAAATCCCACGTACGTCACAACGAAGTGGTGAGTTCAATCCAAAACGGTCGCTACATTTCCAAAAAGTTCTTATGGGCCCAAAACGGACGCCGTGTGCAAAAGTTATGCTCAATTCTTCGTCCGCTGACACTCCAAGCGTTCTAAATATACAAGCACTCATTCCTTCAAGAAATGGCCAAAATCACTCGTACGTCACGATGAAGTCGTGGGTTTAATCCAAAACGGTCGCCACATTTCCAAAAAGTACTTATGGGCCCAAAACGGAAACCTTGTGCAAAAGTTACGCTCAATTATTCGTATGCCGACAATCCAAGCGCTCCAAATATGCAAGTGCTCATTCTTTCCAAAAATCGTCAAAATCACTCATACGTCACGACGAAGTGGTGAGTTCAATCCAAAACGGTCGCTACATTTCCAAAAAGTACTATGGGCCCAAAACGGACACCGTGTGCAAAAGTTACGCTCAATTTTTCGTCCGCCGACTCTCCAAGCATTCTAAACATACAAGCGCTCATTCCTTCAAAAAATGGCCAAAATAACTTGTACGACATGACGAAGTGGTGAGTTCAATCCAAAACGATCGTTACATTTCCAAAAAGTGCTTATGGGCCCAAAACGGACACCGTGTAAAAAAGTTACGCTCAATTCTTTGTACGCCGACAATCCAAGCGTTCCAAATATGTAAGTGCTCATTCTTTCCAAAAATTGCCGAAATCCCTCATACGTCACGATGAAGTGGTGAGTTCAATCCAAAACGGTCGCTACATTTTCAAAAAGTTCTTATGGGCCCAAAATGGACACCGTGTGCAAAAGTTACGCTCAATTCATCATCCGCCGACTCCCCAAGCGTTATAAATGTGCAAGTGCTCATTCTTTCGAAAAAACACCAAAATCCCTCGTATGTCACGATGAAGTGGTGAGTTCAATCCAAAAAGGTCGCTACATTTTCAAAAAGATCTTACGGGCCCAAAACGGACACCGGGTGCAAAAGTTACGCTCAATTTTTCGTCCACGGACTCTCCAAGCATTCTAAATACGCAAGTGCTCATTCTTTAGAAAAATCGCCAAAATCCCTCATACGTCGCGA
>NW_019235458.1:0-2229 GCF_002742605.1 Olea europaea var. sylvestris
CAATTCTATGGTTCAATGCTTCTCTATATGCCCTAGCCGTTCTACGAGCCATATCTGTTGCATTTTCACATACATCATACTTTATCTTTGCTTAAAGAAAACGTGCAAATATTTAAACTTTCATATCATGCAATTCCCTTTAAGCCCTTAGCTTTTGCCCAAGTTCATTACATATCTTTAAATAACACATCTCTAAATCATATCAAAGCATCATAACATAAGCACAATCATTAACTTTAAACATGAACATACTTGGGCTATAGGATGAGATTGATGGATGGATGCACGATGCCTTGGAATACCTTAAACTTTTCATTTTCCTTTTGTTTTAAAAAAACATATTTGGTCTACAGAATCGGCTAAACCAGTTTTTTTTAAAAACATACTTGATCTACAGAACTGGCTAAACCGTGCTCTGATACCACGTTGTAATGCCTCGACCCCTAGTGGACCGGAACGCTACTTACTTTACTTAGCTTAACCAGTGGTTTAGTAACAAGTGTATACGTTTTAACGGAAGCTCACATCTTCAGATAATAATTTAAATAACAATACTTCAAATACTTTAAACGAAAAAAATGAATCATTTTTCAAAACAACAAAATGTAACTTATTTGAAGAAAACATAACTTGTTCTCGCATTCTGCGTTATTCAAAACCTTAAAGAAATAATATTGGAAAACATTTCATAAAAATAAATTCAAATCACTTATTTACCGGATTTTCATGGGGTCGTTGCATCACTCTCCATCTTCTCCTCCATCCATGCCGGAGGTAGAATTCCTTCAATCTGTAGAGATGGAATTAAACCCGTGAGTTGAAAAACTTAATAGGTGTCATAGGTGCGTTCGTGATCAAACTATACATTTCAAAACATTAACTTTATAACTTTTCATACATGCCGTACCCGGAGGTACCATTTGACATGAAGGGGTATGCTGTACCCGAGGGCACCATTGACATACGAACATTTCTTCAACATAGAGGGGTATGCCGTACCAGAGTACCATTTGATATACAACCATTAACATAGAGAAATATGCCATACCGGAGTACCATTTGACATACAAACATTAACATGAATCGAAACTTATAACTTAACACGATTAAACACATTGCACCTCTACCAACCTTGATTGATGCTTTTGAAACTTTGAAAACCTGAATTGAAAATTTCGATGAAACTTGAACGTTGAAAGAAATGCACTCCTTGGATGTTTGAAAATCGTTGAGAATTGATGCTTGAAGACACTCCTTGATAGCACCCAAAACTTCTATGAAAAATGCTTGAAAACACTTCTTAAACTTCTAGAAAAAATAGTTTTCCTCCCTCTTTTTTTCTCTCTTGGAAACTCTTTCTTTAGTATATAAAAGCTCTTGCTTTTGATGTGAGAAAAAATGAGTGAAATGAGGTCTCTATTTTTAGGTAAATATCCCATTACTTAAAGCAAATGAAGGGTCAAATTTCATTTAAGAGAGAAAATATGGGTGCGATTTAAGTTTGAGATTAAATGCTTCAATTTAGTTGGGCTTTTATTGCCAAAAACGTTGGTGACCCTTTGAGAAAATAATTGATGAAAATAAATATTTAAATTCTAGAGAAGAATGAGAATTTTCATTTCAAACAATTTCGGCCGACCGGTTGTAGTCCGGTTGACACTGCACAACTTTCAGTGTTTCTATCATAACTTTTTCTCTCGATATCCGATTGAGGTAATTCAAAGTGCGTTGGAAAGATAACTCAAAGAGCTACAAATTTTATTTAGATATCATTTTTCAAATCGAATGTTTCCTATGTCGATAATGGGTCTCAAATGAGACAAAAAATCTGAAGTATACTTTAGTCATCCAATATTCATGTCTTAGTGCCACTAAGGTGTCTAGAATTATTTGGGGTTCTGCAGATTGAATCCATGAAAAATGAATACAAATTAAACCAATCTCGAAACATGGTCATAAGAATAAGAAATCTAAATCTAGAATTGTTTAACAATGAAAGAACAGATTTAAGCAAGAAAAGACATGAAAATTCCCAAATCTAAATGAGTTCTTTTGTGGCTTCACCAATAAATTTAGTTCTCCATGAATTTCTTGAGCCAAAAACCAAAGAGAAGTGATAGAGAATGAATGGTCCGCATTCTGGTCGAGATTAGGGTTTAAAAAAGTGTGGAAACTGTGTTTCCATAAGTGGTTGAGTCGATTAAGGAAACAGAAATTTCGACCTTGAGG
>NW_019235459.1:0-2229 GCF_002742605.1 Olea europaea var. sylvestris
TAATTAAAATTTAAGTCAAAGTCAATAATTTAAATTTAACAAAATGTGTAATGAAATTCACAATTTTTTAATCACACATTCCACCAAATTTAGTCGAAATCTATTATAAATTTACTTTTTATCTAAACCTAGTTTTAATATTTATATTTTTGTTAATACTTAGTCTTTATTTGATGAAAATTTCATTATTTGGTGAAAATTAAAATTTTAGTTGAAGTTAAAATGAACCACTACAAAAATTTACTAAAAATTTGATTTCATACCTCATCCTATGAACTAGTTGAGCTGCAAAATATTTGGTCAAGCTTGTCGACTTGTAAGAGTTGGCTGGCGAGCCAATTGAGCTCGCTCGCTTGCGCATGATCTTGTTTGCTGAGCTCACCTCACCAAAGAACGAGCTGATGGAAAGTCGATTCGTATGATAGGTCAAGTTGAGTTTGACGATGAATAATGAACAATTTGATAGAATTCATTTAACACCTCTATTTGATTGTTGGAGGGAGTGAGTTTTTTATTCACTTTTTGGAAAATGCCACTTATACACTCTTTTATTTGAGACTATAATTTTTCTAAAAATATATAATTAAAAAGGAAAAAAATTTTGGTGCACATAAAGATATGTACTTGGGGGAGTCCACATAATTTTGTCACTTTTTTGGGAACAGTCCTTTGCTTAGTAGTTTCCTGGTGACGAAGTTATCTCTCCCCATGGACACGTGTACGTGATTCGATGCAATTCCCGACGCAATCCAACGGCTATAATTTCAGAATTCATCTCGAATTTCCAGTCAATCCAACAGTCAATAATTTCTGAAAAGTCGTGTAAGAATTATGAGAAGTCCTGCAAATGTCAGTAGGGTCCACCACACGTCTGAATCCACGTGTCCTTTTTCACTAGAAAGAGGGAATCCAATGGAATTAATTGTTCCAATAGTCACTAAACTTGGGTCTATATATTCGATTGTTCACTAAAATTTAAAATGTCGAATTTTGGTCCCTGAATTTAGATCTATTTTTTTGATAGCTCACTAAAGCTTGAAATGTCGAGTTTTAACCACTGAATTTTGAAAAATGTTATACATTATTTACTAACATAACTTTCGTTTCAAACCTCTAACGAAATTGATGATGTGACTGACGAAATACACATATGGCATCTCGTTACATGGTTAAACTTTAGGATGATTGAATTTTGACAACTAAACTTTGAAAAATATCTTCTATTATTCATCGAACTTTGATACTGAATTTTGAAAAACGTCAACACCACATGCTTTTAGACGATAGGCCAGAAAATAAAAGACAAAAGCTGCTGAAACCAAATTATATGAATGGAAGTGAACTTTAGTGGAAGAGCAAATCTAATACTGTTGGATTTTTGCACCAAAATATATTCCAATATAAGATTTGTGTTTATTGTGCCGGATAAGGGCTACAGTGACTTATCACTATTTCAAATATTCAAGGGTGTTTGTGCCCAATTATTATTCGTGAATAATTTATGAAAAATGTTGGAGGTACACGGAAGTGGTTCATAGGCCCCCGTCAGATGTGAAAGAAGGTGGGGGCGGATCCCACCTTTTTTTATAATTGCTGTGGGCCCGACCCTCTTACAATGAGGGGTCTGTGCACCCTCTGTGAACCGAATGGAGCTCGGTTCATAATATATTTATGAAATAGTGATGGATATTGAAATATGTAATTAAAAAAAAGGAATTTTTTATTATGTGTAATATTATTTTAATGTAAAATGTGTGATTGAAAATGAGTACTGTAGAAAAAATAATGTTGAAATAAACTTTTGCTGGGATTAACATTATTATTATTATTATTATTTTCTACTATTTTATTTGGACATGTCACAATATCACACAAGAAACGAAATATTCCATTTTGTATAAAATAAGTCCTGGAACATAATGATCATCTCTATTATAACACTAGCCCTCCAAGCACCACACACATAAAAAAATAAAAAAAATAAAAATAAATAAATAAATATATATATATATATATATATACGGCTTTTTTACACGATGGCTTCAGTTTAGACCATAATTTTAGTCCTCGACACCAAATTATTATGTTGAATCACTTTTACGATGTTTTAAACATTAAGCTTCTAGAATTGAGAAAATGACTCGATCGATGTGATGACACTGACAAAGCTTGAGTCATAATTTTTTTAATGAAAATAACGTTGATTTTGAATACAATTAAAGTTTCATT
>NW_019235460.1:0-2229 GCF_002742605.1 Olea europaea var. sylvestris
TAACGAAATTGCCCCTGGCACGATTTTTGTTTCCGATCAACCTGTCAAATTTTGGCCCATTCGACTCCATCGCGAAAAATGACCAAATTGCCCCTGCGGCGGTTTTTGTTTCCGATCAACCTGTCAAATTTTAGCCCATTTCGACGCCGTCGCGAAAATGAAGAAACTTCCCCCTGCGCAATTTCTGTTTCCCATCAACCTGCAGAATTTTAGCCCATTCCGACAGCGTCGTGAAAAATGACGAAATTGCCCCTAGCGCGATTTTTGTTTCCAATCAACCTGTCAAATTTTAGCCCATTCCGACACCGTCGCGAAAAATGACGAAATTGCCCCTGGAGCGATTTTTGTTTCCGATCAACCTGTCAAATTTTAGCCCATTCAGACACCGTCGCGAAAAATGACCAAATTGACTCTGCCGCAGTTTTTGTTTCCGATCAACCTGTCAAATTTTAGCCCATTCCGACACCGTCGCGAAAAATGACGAAATTGCCCCTGGCACGATTTTTGTTTCCGATCAACCTGTCAAATTTTAGCCCATTCGACTCCGTCGTGAAAAATGACTAAATTGCCCGTGGGCCGGTTTTTGTTTCCGATCAACCTGTCTAATTTTAGCCCATTCCGACACCGTCGCGAAAAATGACGAAATCGCCCCTGGTGCGATTTTTGTTTCCGATCAACCTGTCAAATTTCTGCACATTCTGACACCGTCGCGAAAAATGAAGAAATTTCCTCCGGCGCAATTTTCGTTTCCCATCAACCGGCAGAATTTTAGCCCATTCCGACACCGTCGCGAAAAATGACGAAATTGCCCCTGGCACGATTTTTGTTTCCGATCAACCTGTCAAATTTTAGCCCATTCGACTCCGTCGCGAAAAATGACTAAATTGCCCCTGGGGCGGTTTTTGTTTCCAATCAACCTATCAAATTTTAACCTATTTCGACACCGTCACGAAAAATGACGAAATTGCCCCTGGCACGATTTTTGTTTCCGATCAACCTATCAAATTTGAGCACATTTCGACACCGTCGCGAAAAATGACGAAATTGCCCCCGGTGCGATTTTTGTTTCCGATCAACCTGTCAAATTTTAGCCCATTCCGACACCGTCGTGAAAAATAACGAAATTGCCCCTGGCACGATTTTTGTTTCCTATCAACCTGTCAAATTTTAGCCCATTCGAACCCGTCGCAAAAAATGTCTAAATTGCCCCTGGGGCTGTTTTTGATTCCGATCAACCTGTCAAATTTTAGCCCATTCCGACACCGTCGCAAAAAATGACGAAATTGCCCCTAGCGCGATTTTTATTTCCGATCAACTTGTCAAATTTTAGCCCATTCCGACACCGTCGTGAAAAATGACGAAATTGCCCCTGCAGCGATTTTTGTTTTCGATCAACCTGTCAAATTTCTGCCCATTTTGACACCGTCGTGAAAAATGAAAAAATTTCCCTAGGCGCAATTTTCGTTTCCCATCAACCTGCAGAATTTTAGCTCATTCCGAGACCGTCGCAAAAAATGACGAAATTGCCCCTGGCGCGATTTTTATTTCCGATCAACCAGTCAAATTTTGGCCCATTCAGACACCGTCGCGAAAAATGACGAAATTACCTTTGCCGCAGTTTTTGTTTCCGATCAACCTGTCAAATTTTAGCCCATTCCGACACCATCGCGAAAAATGACGAAAATGCCCCTGGCACGATTTTTGTTTCCGATGAACCTGTCAAATTTTTGTCCATTAGACTCCATCGCGAAAAATGACTAAATTGCCCCTGGGGCCATTTTTGTTTCTGATCAAACTGTCAAATTTTAGCCCATTTCGACACCGTCGCGAAAAATGACGAAATTGCCCCCGGCGCGATTTTTGTTTCCGATCAACCTGTCAAATTTCTGCCCATTCTGACACTGTCGTGAAAAATGAAAAAATTTCTCCCGGCGCAATTTTCGTTTCCCATCAACCTGCAGAATTTTAGCCCATTCCGACACCGTCGCAAAAAATGACGAAATTGCCCCTGGCGCGATTTTTGTTTCTCATCAACCTGTCAAATTTTAGCCCATTCAGACACCGTCGCGAAAAATGACGAAATTGCCTTTGCCGCAGTTTTTATTTCCGATCAACCTGTCAAATTTTAGCCCATTCCGACACCGTCGCGAAAAATGACGAAATTGCACGTGGCACGATTTTTGTTTCCGATGAACCTGTCAAATTTTAGCCCATTAGACTCCGTCGCGA
>NW_019235461.1:0-2228 GCF_002742605.1 Olea europaea var. sylvestris
AGGTTTGTTGATTTTTGGTGAAATGCCCGTCTAATTCGATTTGAATCGAGCCGATGAAAAGTGGTTTTCGATTTCATGATAACTTCTATTTTGATCGTTTTCAGCTAATTGCTAGTCTAATTAGATTGAAATCGAGCCAATGAAAAACGGCTTTCAATTTCATGATAACTTCGGGTTTGTTCTTTTTAGGCAAATTGCTAGTCCAATTCGATTGGAATGGAGCCATTGAAAACTGGTTTTTGATTTCATGATAACTTCGGGTTTGTTCATTTTTGGCGAATTGCTAGTCCAATTCGATTGGAATCGAACCAATGAAAAGTGGCTTTCGATTTCATGATAACTTCGGGTTTGTTCATTTTTTGCCAGTTGTTAGTCTAATTCGATTGGAATGGAGCCAATGAAAAGTGGTTTTCGATTTCATGATAACTGCGCGTTTGTTCATTTTTGGCGAAATGCTAGTCTAATTCGATTGGAGTCGAGCCAATGAAATGTGGTTTTCGATTTCTGATCGTTTTTAGCAAATTGCTAGTCTAATTTGATTTGAATGGAGACATTGAAAAGTGGTTTTCGATTTCGTGATAACTTCGGTTTGTTCATTTTTGGCGAATTGCTAGTCTAATTCGATTGGAATCGAGGCAATGAAAAGTGGTTTTCGATTTCACGATAACTTCGGGTTTGTTCATTTTTTGCGAATTGCTAGTCTAATTCGATTAGAATCGAGCCAGTGAAAAGAGGTTTTTGATTTCATTATAACTACGGGTTTGTCCATTTTTGGCGAAATGCCCATCTAATTCGATTGGAATCGAGCCAGTGAAAAGTGGTTTTTGATTATATGATAACTTCGGCTTTGTTCATTTTTTACGTGTCGTTAGTCTAATTCGATTGGAATGGAGCCAATGAAAGGTGGTTTTCGATATCTTGATAACTTCGGATTCGATCATTTTCGGCGAATTGCTAGTCTAATTCGATTGGAATCGAGCCAATGAAAGGTGGTTTTCGATTTCATGATAAAATTGGGTTTGATCATTTTTGAAAAATTGCTAGTCTAATTCAATTGGAATCGAGCCAATGAAAAGTAGTTTTGGTTTTCAAGATAACTTCGGATTTGTTCATTTTTGGCGAAATGCCAGTCTAATTCGATTGGAATCCAGCCAATGGAAAGTAGTTTTTGATTTCACGATAACTTCGGGTTTGTTTTTTTTTGCGAAATGCTAGTCTAATTCGATTAGAATCGAGGCAATGAAAAGTGGTTTTCGATTTCACGATAACTTCGGGTTTGTTAATTTTTTGCGAATTGCTAGTCTAATTCGATTAGAATCGAGCCAATGAGAAGTGGTTTTCGATTTCACGATAACTTCGGGTTTATTCGTTTTTTTGGAGTTGATTGTCTAATTCGATTGGAATGGAGCCAATGAAAAGTGGTTTTCGATTTCTTGATAACTACAGGTTTGTTGATTTTTGGTGAAATGCCCGTCTAATTCGATTTGAATGGAGCCAATGAAAAGTGGTTTTCGATTTCTTGATAACTACAGGTTTGTTGATTTTTGGTGAAATGCCCGTCTAATTCGATTTGAATCGAGCCAATGAAAAGTGGTTTTCGATTTCATGATAACTTCGATTTTGATCATTTTCAGCTAATTGCTAGTCTAATTAGATTGGAATCGAGCCAATGAAAAGTGGCTTTCGATTTCATGATAACTTTAGGTTTGTTCGTCTTTGGAGAATTGTAAGTCTAATTCGATTGGAATCGAGGCAAAGAAAAGTGGTTTTCGATTTCATGATAACTTCGGGTTTGTTCATTTTTTGCGAATTGCTAGTCCAATTCGATTGGAATCGAGCCAATGAAAACTGGTTTTTGATTTCATTATAACTTCGGGTTTGTTCATTTTTGGCGAATTGCTAGTCCTATTCGATTGGAATCGAGCCAATGAAAATTGGTTTTCGATTTCATTAAAACTTCGGGTTTGTTTATTTGTTGCGAGTTGTTAGTCTAATTCGATTGGAATGGAGCCAGTGAAAAGTGGTTTTCGATTTCATGATAACTACGGGTTTGTTCGTTTTTGGCAAAATGCTAATCTAATTCGATTGGAATCGAGCCAATGAAAAGTGGTTTTAGATTTCATGATAACTTCGGGTTTGATGGTTTTTAGCTAATTGCTAGTCTAATTCGATTGGAATCAAGCCAATGAAAAGTGGTTTTTGATTTCATGATAACTTTGGGTTTGTTC
>NW_019235462.1:0-2228 GCF_002742605.1 Olea europaea var. sylvestris
CGTGTTCATAAAAGTTCAGAGTTCAATCATCGAGTTTGAGGTCTTTCGGGTACTATTTTTTGGTAGCATCATTGGCGTCGTCTGTGGAAATCACTACCAAAAGCCATGGTCAATACACGTTTAGGTCTTCCTCCAGTAAGTTCATCCGTCCCGGATAACTCTCGTCCTCCTGAGAAACGCCATATCCCTCAAGAAGAATCGTCAGAGATGCCAGCACCTCCTCAAGCTGTTGTTTTCATCGAGCTTTTGAGGAACTTCATCAGCAGGTGGCTGCATTAACCCAATTGTTAAGCCAGAGAAATTCGCACCCATCACATACCCTAACCCCTGAAGGTGGCTTTATGGCAGACGCCCTGGGCTCGAGTCCGTTGTACAGCCCATGATGACGACAGGGTTGGAACTTCAGGTGCACTACAAGTGGCTTCAGGTTCAAGGTCCGTTATAATGGACTCCGCTGAACTTGCTAGAATTATTCAAGAAGGGATAGCAGCGGGTATGCAACAAGATACTCGGGCAGCAACAGGGTTCACCCCCAATACGTCATTCACTCCAGAAGTCCTCTTGCATCCCCTCCCCGATAGGTTCAAGTATCCTCGGATAAAGGAGTACGATGGGACAACCGACCCCATCAATCATCTCAATGTGTACACGGATATCATGAATTTACAGATTGCACCTGATGCAATAATGTGCAAGGCATTCCCCCAGACCATCACAAACGAAGCTAGAGATTGGTTTTCCACATTGGAACCGAACTCTATCGCCTCCTCGGATTTGGCCAATAAGTTCTCCTCCTTCTTTGCGAGCAACAAGCGAATCAGAAAGACAGCCGCATCACTCATGCAGATGCGTCAAGGGTGTAATGAAACACTATGCAGTTTCATAACTAGGTTCAATAAAGAAAGGATTCAAATCCCCTATCTATATATCACTGTTGCAGTCTCGGCTCTGACATACGCCATTAAGTGCGAAGCATTCAAGATGTCCTTGTCTAAGATCTCGCCGAAGTCAGTCACCGACCTACTCACACGAGCTGAGAAGTACATCAATATGGAAGAAACCATGGCCCCAAAAAAGAGAAGTTTTCTCATTAGGAAGGTTGGATAAAAAAAGGCCACATGAGTCCAGTTTGAGACAAGATACACCTAGGGTCAAGCCAAGGAAAGACCCACCCTCAACATTTTTTACCCATTTGAACACCTCAAGGTCCAACATCCTGATGGAAATCAAGGACTCGAGGAAACTGAAGTGGCCTCCCAGATTGCGGTCTCCCCCCGATACTCGTGACAAGAGTAAGTACTGTGATTTCCATAGAGATCAGGGACATACAACGGAAGACTGTTTGGCCTCAAAGCGGGAAATTGAAGCTCTTATAAAAAGGGGATTTTTGGGCTCTTACACTAGCAATGACAAGCACCCGATGAATAATCAGAACAGAGACAAAGGCCCAAAGGGTCGGGGAAACAAGCAACCAACTGCAGGTACTATCATTATCATTGTCGCAAGAATAGCCTCGGGATGAGATTCTAGCAGCGGGCATAAACAATATGCCAGGCAGCCTCCAATCATCTCAAGACCAGATTTTGGCCGTACAGAGGACATCACTTTTGGAACGGAGGACTTGGAAGGCATAGCATTCCCTCATGATGATCCTCTAGTCATATTGGCCATCATCGCCAACTTTGAAGTCAAGAGAGTTATGGTAGATAATGGAAGTGCAGCAAACGTACTGTCTCATGAAACATTTGTTCAAATGGAGATCCCATCAGAGTAGCTCAAGCCAGTCAAAACACCGCTCTAAGGATTTGGAGGTGGGGTCATCACCCCGTAAGGTATTGTCGGGTTGCCCTTAACATTGGGGCTAGAAGGTAAACAGGTGACGCAAATCACCACCTTGAAGTTGTCCGTACGCCGTGGCTTACAACGCCATACTGGGAAGACCACTGCTCAACAGAATTAGAGCTATTGTCTCAGCCTTCCACTTGGCTATGAAATTCCCAACTACTAATGGAATCGGGGTAGTCCGAGGCAACCAAACAATGGCCCTACAGTGTTATGTGACTAGCGTTCGAAAAATCAAGAACGACGTCATGCAAGTTACAAAGCTGGAGCTCGAGCAAGAAAATCACGGGAGACTGGCTCCGATGGAAGGATTGGAAGAGGTTGAGATCGAGCCTGGAAGGAAAGTGACAAATTGTCGGGGGCTAGATACAGCAGTCATGTCTGAA
>NW_019235463.1:0-2228 GCF_002742605.1 Olea europaea var. sylvestris
CATTGAATTTTGACCCGTTGTTCGACACTTGCATTGTTGTCCTGTGTCAATTGGATGGGAAAACTGTATAAATTTAAATTGTCTAATAGGCTAATGTCTCGTGGGAAAGTGTAAACTAAAGTGTACACCATAGTGTACAAGTAGCAAGGTCCTTACGATTGACTTTTGCCATTTGTAAACTGATTTTTAACATGTTGTTTGACACTTGCATTTTTATCAGATGTCAATTAGATGGGAAAACCATTTGAAATTCAAACTACCCAACAAGGTAATGTCACGTGGCAAAGTGTAAACCAAAGTGTATATCACAGTGTACATGTGGTAAGGTCCTTACCAATTGAACTTTGCTATTTGTACATTGATTTTTGACACGTTCTTTGGCACTTGCATTGTTGTTAGGTGTCAATTGGATGGAAAGATTGTTTGAAATTTAAACTGTTTAATAGAGTAATGTTGCAGGGCAAATTGTAAACTAAAGTGTACACCATGGTGTACATGTAGCAAGGTTCTTCCCGATTGAACTTTGCTATTTGTGCAGTAATTTTTGACACGTTCTTTGACACTTGCATTGTTGTCAAGTGTCAATTAGATGGGAAAACTGTTTGTAATTTAAATTGTCTAGTAGGGTAGTGTCATGTGGAAGTCTAAACTAAACTCTGCACTATAGTGTACATGTCGCAAGGTTCTTACCGACTGAACTTTGCTATTTGTACACTGATTTTTGACACGTTGTTTAACACTTGCATTTTTGTCAAGTGTTTATTGGATGGAAAAACTATTTGAAATTTTAACTGTCCAGTAGGGTAGTGTCACATAGCAAAGTGTAAACTAAAGTGTACACCGTAGTGTTCATGTCGCAAGGTTCTTACCGATTGAACTTTGCTAGTTGTACACTAATTTTTGACAAGTTGTTTGACACTTGCATTGTTGTCAAGTGCCAATTGGATGGGAAAACTATATAAAATTTAAACTGTCCAATAGGGTAATATCTTGTGGCAAAGTGTAGACTAAAGTGTATACTATAGTTTACATGTAACAAGGTCCTTACCGATTGACTTTTGCCATTTGTAAACTGATTTTTAAAATGTTGTTTGACACTTGCATTTTTGTCAGATGACAATTGAATGGAAAAACTGTTTGAAATTTAAACCGTCTAACAGGGTAATGTCACGTGGCAAAGTGTAAACTAAAGTGTACACCACAGTGTACATGTGGCAAGGTCATTACTGATTAAACATTGCCATTTGTACACTAATTTTCAACACGTTGTTTGACACTTGCATTGTTGTCAAGTGTCAATTGGATTGAAAAATTATTTGAAATTTAAACTGTCTAGTAGAGTAATGTCGTGGGGCAAAGTGTAAACTAAAGTGTACACCATAGTGTTCATGTAGTAATGTTCTTACCGATTAAACTTTGCTATTTGTACACTAATTTTTAACACGTTGTTTGATAATTGTATTGTTGTCAAGTGTCAATTGGCTGGGAAAACTGTTTGAAATTTAAACTGTCCAACAGGGTAATGACACGTGGCAAAGTGTAAACTAAGGTGTACACCGTAGTGTACATGTGGCAAGGTTCTTACCAATTGAACTTTACTATTTGCGCACTGATTTTTGACACATCGTTTGACATTTGTATTGTTGCCAGGTGTTAATTAGATGGGAAAACTGGTTGAAATTTTAACTGTCCAACAGGGAAATTTTATTGGAAATTTCACATGCGAATTGTAAACTAAAGTGTACACCGTAGTGTCCATGTAACAAGGTTCTTACCGATTGAACGTTGCTATTTGTGCACTGATTTTTGACACGTGTTTGACACTTGCATTGTTGTCAAGTGTCAATTAGATGGCAAGAATATTTGAAATTTAAACTGTCCAGCAGGATAGTGTCACGTACCAAAGTCTAAACTAAAGTGCACATCATAGTGTACATGTCACAAGGTCCTAACTGATTGAACTTTTTATTTGTACACTGATTTTTGACTCGTTGTTTGATGTTTGCATTGTTGTCAAGTGTCAATTGGATGGGAAAACTGTTCGAAATTTAAACTGTCCAACATTGTAATGTCACGTGGCATGGTGTAAATTAAAGTGTAGACCATAGTGTACATGTAGCAAGGTTCATACCAATTGAACTTTGTTGTTTGTACACTAATTATCGACACATAGTTTGACACATGTCTTATTGTCAAGTGTCAATTGGATGGAAAAGCTATTGAAATTT
>NW_019235464.1:0-2228 GCF_002742605.1 Olea europaea var. sylvestris
TGATTGCATTAATGTAAGGGTTTATTAGGAAAAATTGTAGTAAAATTTATTATTTCAACTATATTAATTAAGTTTCTTTATCTATGTGAAAAAGAATATGACCATCTTTATAGGACAGAAGGAGTATTATTTACATGTTGATATCTAGACGATATTATTTATTGAATTACTTTTTTAAATTTTCGAGTAACTCTATTATTGCATTTCAAAAATTGGTCAGATCATTTATGTGCTTGTTATTTTTGAATCTTGATTGAATATTTTAGCGTAGTGATATCTAGGAATAATTTATTATACGATGATTGAATTACTAAATTATTTTAAAATATGATCCAATTATTTGTGTTCAGTTTCATATGTAATTCATTTTTTTGAACTTGTAACAAGATTGGTGGATTATGACTTTATCATTTTGATTTAATTTTCATTTTAATAAGATTTAAAATTATGAGCTTATAGGACATAGAATTTATGTAATTTTTTAATTCCTACAATTTTATAAATCTTGTACATCAAATTGATGATTTGAAGACGAAATGACAAAAATCAAGAATTACAATTAAAAAAATCATTGTGTATTTGTCATGATAAGTAGTCCGTCTGTTCATGGCAGATAGATTCTCATCCACACATGTTCTATCGTGCAGGTGGAAACTAACAGCATAGCATAATTCTACCTAGGTAGCAGATCGCCTATGTGGCAGCATTTTACCTGGGTAGGCAGAGTCTGTCTGCCAACATGGCAAGCAATCTACCACGCTAGCAAGCAATCTATCTACTAGAGGCTGACAATGTAACATGCAAATCTAAATCGCTTGCGTCATGTAGATCTCGATGGACTTTAGATTCAGGTTCACTTGGATTTTCGAGTCAGATCTTGAAGGGCTAGATTTGAAATCTATTATTTACAAGATTCAGGTTCATTTAGATTTTCAAGTCAGATCTTGAAGGGCTAGATTTGAAATCTATTATTTATAGGTATGATGATAGAATTTGATTTCTGTTTGGATTACCACTGTTGGATCCTTGGAGATTTTTGGATAGAAGATTTAAATTAAATATTGGACTTAGATCCAGTTAATTTATTTAATTCTTTATTCGATTTTTAGGCCACACAAAATTTTTAATTTATTTTTTTATGATGCTTCAAATTATTATTTGAAATATTTTCATCCTAGATATTACGACACATAGATTTATTTACGACATCAGTTATGATACTATGAAAAGACATGTGTCATTGGACAATAGTTTTCTCTCAATTAATTTGATTTAGATTAAATTTTTCCATAATAAAAAATCATATAAATGAGCTGTATATTAATTTGATTATTATAAATAGGTGATAATTATTTAAAAATAAAATTAATTACTTTAAAATATTAAGTTGGAGATGGTATTTATTTTAGAAAAAAAAAACTCATTGTCTCATTTGGTCAATCCCTAAGAAAGTAATATGCTTTTCTCGTTCCAATAATACAATGGACTCACTTAGGAGGGTCACATAGTTCGTGTTGCTTGATTAGATTCCCTCATGGTTAATTAAGATCAATTAGATAGAATATAATGTTGACCTAAGGTTGACTTCTCGTTTTGATTATCACAAACAAATTAAATTTATTTCTAACAAATTGAATTCGAGTGTTGATAGAGAATATTGCAAATCAAGTTTGAAGAGGTCAAGTTCGAAACAAAGCGACAATCGATGAGGAGGTAAAATCGACGTTTTGAAGACTACTATTGAAATGAAAGTATAAGTCTAGCTTGCACGACAAAACGAATAGCCTCATTGAAGAAAATAGTTTTAAACTTTTTAATCTCATATGTAAAGGTAATATGCTTCAATATTTAGCAATAAATCTTAAATGACTCAAGTGTTGATTTTATACTCAAGAAAAATTGTTTCATCAAAATACTTACACAAGGTATTTTTCAAGACAACGAATTCAATATTACATTATAAAATACCACTTATCTTGAAAAATCAAGTTAAAAATGTTCTTCAAAGTATTACAAAAAACTGCTGTAGTGGACGTTCGATAGAACCAACAGTAAAAAAATTTAACCGTTCTGAAATACAACGGCTAGTGAACCGTCCGCTACGATAGCGGTGTCTGGTATGACTCGTCCGATAAGACAGATCTTCTAACGGTCTTACAACTATAAATACCCTCTCACTTTGCATTCATTGATATAATTTTCTTGAGCATTTAAGTGAGGCATTTATT
>NW_019235465.1:0-2228 GCF_002742605.1 Olea europaea var. sylvestris
GGAACGCTTGGATTGTCGGCGTTTAAAGAATTGAGCGTAACTTTTGCATACGGCGTCCGTTTTCGGCCCATAAGTACTTTTCGAAAATATAGCGACTGTTTTGGATTGAACTCACTACTTCATCGTGACGTATGCGGGATTTCAACCATTTTTCAAAAGAATGAGCACTTGCATATTTGGAACGTTTGGATTGTCCCCTTTCGACGAATTTAGCGTAACTTTTGCATACGACATCTGTTTTGGGCTCATAAGTACTTTTCGGAAATGTAGCAACCGTTTTGGATTGAACTCACTACTTCATCTTGACGTATGCGGGATTTTAGCCATTTTTCGAAAGAATGAGCACTTCTATATTTGGAACGCATGGATTGTCGGCGTTCGATGAATTGAGCTTAACTTTGGCATACGGCGTCCGTTTTAGGCCAATAAGTACTTCTCGGAAATGTATCTACCATTTCGGATTGAACTCACTACTTCGTCGTGACATATGAGGGATTTCAACAATTTTTTGAAAGAATGAGCACTTGCATATTTGGAACGCTTGGATTGTCGGCGTTCGATGAATTGAGCTTAACTTTTGCATACGGCGTCCGTTTTAGGCCAATAAGTACTTCTCGGAAATGTATCTACCATTTCGGATTGAACTCACTACTTCGTCGTGACATATGAGGGATTTCAACAATTTTTTGAAAGAATGAGCACTTGCATATTTGGAACGCTTGGATTGTCGGCGTTCGAAGAATTGAGCGTTACTTTTGCATAAGGCATCCGTTTTGGGCCCATCAGTACTTTTCGGAAATGTAGTGACCATTTTGGATTGAACTCACCGCTTCATCGTCACTTAGGAGGGATTTCACCCATTTTTTGATAGAATGAGCACTTGCATATTTGGAACGCTTGGATTGTCGGCGTTCGAAGAATCGAGCGTAACTTTTGCATACGGCGTTCGTTTTGGGCCCATAAGTACTTTTCGAAAATGTAGAGACCGTTTTGGATTGAACTCACTACTTCATCTTGACGTATGCGAGATTTCAACCACTTTTCAAAAGAATGAGCACTTGCATATTTGGAACGCTTGGATTGTCGGCGTTCGAAGAATTGAGCGTAAGTTTTGCGTACGGTGTCCGTTTTGGGCCCATAAGTAATTTTTGAAATGTAGCGACCGTTTTGGATAGTACTCATCGCTTCATCGTGACGTATGAGGGATTTTGCCCATTTTTCGAAAGAATGTGCACTTGTATATTTGGAACGCTTGGATCGTCGGCGTTCGAAGAATTGAGCGTAACATTTGCATACCGCGTCTGTTTTGGGCCCATAAGTACTTTTCGGATATGTAGTGACCGTTTTGGATTGAACTCACCGCTTCATCGTGACCTATGAGGGATTTTACCCATCTTTCAAAAGAATGAGCAGTTGCATATTTGGAACGCTTGGATTGTTGGCGTTCGAAGAATTGAGCGCAACTTTTGCATACGGCGTCCGTTTTGAGCCCATGAGCACTTTTCGGAAATGTAGCGACCGTTTTGGATTGAGCTCACTACTTCATCGTGACGTATGAGTGATTTTAGCCAGTTTTCAAAAGAATGAGCACTTTTATATTTGGAACGCTTGGATTGTCGGCATTCGACGAATTGAGCGTAACTTTTGCGTAAGGCGTTCGTTTTGGGCCCATGAGTACTTTTCGGAAATGTAGTGACCGTTTTGGATTGAACTCACGACTTCGTCGTGACCTAGGAGGGATTTCACCCATTTTTCGAAACAATGAGCACTTGCATATTTGGAATGCTTGGATTGTGGACGTTCGAAGAATTGAGCGTAACTTTTTGCATACGGCGTCCGTTTTGGGCCCGTAAGTACTTTTCGGAAATGTAGAGACCGTTTTGGATTGAACTCACTACTCTATCGTGACGTATGCGGGATTTCAGCCATTTTTCGAAAGAATGAGAACTTGCATATTTGGAATGCTTGGATTGTCGGCGTTCGAAGAATTGAGCGTAACTTTTGCATACGGCGTCCGTTTTGGGCCCATAAGTACTTTTCGAAAATGTAGCGACCGTTTTGGATTGAACTCACTACTTTGTCGTGACGTATGCGGGAGTTCAGCCATTTTTCGAAAGAATAACCACTTGCATTTTTGGAACGCTTGGACTGTCGGGGTTCGAAGAATTGAGCGTAACTTTTGCATACGACGTCCGTTTTGGGCCCATAAGTACATTTCAGAAATGTAG
>NW_019235466.1:0-2227 GCF_002742605.1 Olea europaea var. sylvestris
ACAGGTAGATCGGACACAAAAATCGCGCCTGGGGTAATTTCGTCATTTTTCCCGACGGTGTCGGAATGGGCTAAAATTCGATACGTTGATCGGAAACAAAAATCGCGCCAGGGGTAATTTCTTCATTTTTCGCGACGGTGTCGGAATGGGCTAAAATTTGACAGGTTGATCGGAAAAAAAACCTCCCGATGGGCAATTTTTTCATTTTTCGCAACTGTGCTGAATGGCCTGAAATTTGGCTGGTTGATCGGAAGCAAAAATCGCACCAAGGGCAATTTCGTCATTTTTCGCGACGGTGTCGGAATGGGCTAAAATTTGACAGGTTGATCGGAAACAAAAACAGCGACAGGGGCAATTTCGTCATTTTTCGCGGCGAAGTCGGAATGGGCTCAAATTTGACAGGCTGATCGGAAACAAAAATCGTGCCGGGGGCAATTTCGTCATTTTGCGTGACGGTGTCGGAGTGGACTAAAATTCGACAGGTTTATCGGAAACAAAAATCGCACCAGGGGCAATTTCGTCATTTTTCGCGACGATGTCGGATTGAGCTAAAATTCGACAGGTTGATCGGACACAAAAATCGCTAGGGGCAGTTTCGTCATTTCTCGCGACGGTGTCGGAGTGGGCTAAAATTTGACAGGTTGATCGAAAACAAAAATCGTGCCAGGGGTAATTTCGTCATTTTTCGCGATGGTGTTGGAATGGGCTAAAATTTGACAGGTTGATCGAAAACAAAAATCGTGCCAGGGGTAATTTCGTCATTTTTCGCGACGGTGTCGGAATGGCCTAAAATACGACAGGTAGATCGGTCACAAAAATCGTGCCGGGGGTAATTTCGCCATTTTTCGCGACGGTGTCGGAATGGGCTAAAATTCGACAGGTAGATCGGACACAAAAATCGCGCCTGGGGTAATTTCGTCATTTTTCGTGACGGTGTCGAAATGAGATAAAATTGGAAAGGTTGATCGAAAACAAAAACCGCCCCAAGGGCAATTTAGTCATTTTTCGCGACGGAGTCGGATTGGGCTAAAATTTGACAGGTTGATCGGAAACAAAAATCGTGCCAGGGGTAATTTCGTAATTTTTCGCGACGGTGTCGGAATGGGCTAAATTTTGACAGGTTGCTCGGAAACAAAAATCGTGCCAGGGGTAATTTCGTCATTTTTCGCGACGGTGTCGGAATGGGCTAAAATTTGATAGGTTGATTGGAAACAAAAATCGTGCTTGGGGGAATTTCGTCATTTTTCGCGACGGTGTCGGAATGGGCCAAAATTCGATAGGTAGATCGGACACAAAAATCGAGCCAGGGGTAATTTCGTCATTTTTCGCGACGGTGTCGGAATGGGTTAAAATTCGACAGGTTGATCGGAAAAAAAAATCGCGCTAGGGGTAATTTCGTCATTTTTCGCGACAGTGTCGGAATGGGCTAAAATTTGATAGGTTGATCGGAAACAAAAATCGTGCTAGGGGGAATTTCGTCATTTTTCGCGACGGTGTCGGAATGGGCTAAAATTCGATAGGTAGATCGTACACAAAAAACGCGCCAGGGGTAATTTCGTCATTTTTCTTGACGGTGTCGGAATGGGCTAAAATTCGATAGGTTGATCGGAAACAAAAATCGCGCCAGGGGTAATTTCATCATTTTTCGCGACGGTGTCGGAATGGCCTAAAAATTGACAGGTTGATCGGAAACAAAAACCGCGCCAGGGGTAATTTCGTCATTTTTCACGACGGTGTCGGAATGGGCTAAAATACGACAGGTAGATCGGACATAAAAATCGCGCCAGGGGTAATTTCGTCATTTTTCACGACGGTGTCGGAATGGGCTAAAATACGACAGGTAGATCGGACATAAAAATCGCGCCAGGGGTAATTTCGTCATTTTTCACGACGGTGTCGGAATGGGCTAAAATTTGACAGGTTGATCGGAAAAAAAACCGCGCGATGGGCAATTTTGTCATTTTTCGCAACTGTGCTGAATGGCCTGAAATTTGGCTTGTTGATCGGAAGCAAAAATCGCACCAAGGGCAATTTCGTCATTTTTCGCGACGGTGTCGAAATGGGCTAAAATTTGACAGGTTGATCGGAAACAAAAACAGCGACAAGGGCAATTTCGTCATTTTTCGCGGCGAAGTCGGAATGGACTCAAATTTGACAGGCTGATCGGAAACAAAAACCGCGCCAGGGGCAGTATCGCCATTTTTCGCGACGGTGTCGGAATGGACTA
>NW_019235467.1:0-2227 GCF_002742605.1 Olea europaea var. sylvestris
ACAATGGCAAAACTTTGTCGGTGAACAAGAACCTTGTGTAAAACAACATAATTAAAATTTTGTTCATGCACGTCCTTCCATCTCACTAGGTCCCACTATCAATAATTCTGCACGTACGGAATTATTTCAATGGAAGAAAAACAGGATGCTCATGTGAGGTGGGGCTCATGTGAATTTTATATTGGGAAAAAATACACCGCCCACCCCGTGTATGTGTGCGTGTTTAAAATCTCTATATAGATTCTGTTCAATAATCCATGTAACTATAGCAACACTCGTCCCAATATAGTTGGTCTAAAAGTGAATGCACAATTGACCATCTAAATTCACTCGATAATCTAAGTAAAAGAGATTATTACAACAGCGGTCCTTGCAAACTTTACTTTAACATTCACTTTGTGTCAGCAGCAATCCTAAACTTATATTTTAAGATTTGGGACTGTGACTAACACAAAATGAAAGTTAAAATAAAATTTATAAAAAGTGAATGGTTAGAGACTGTTACTATAATTATCTCTAAGAACAATACGTATATGTTCTTTTCAAAAGGCCAACAAATTTCACTGTAGACGGTGAAAGATCTAAGGTAGGTCCCACCATAGCCGGCTGAATCATGTGGTTGAGGACCATACAATTGATGACTTGTTATTATCAATGAAATGTTTGAGGCAAATGAACAACGTGATTTCATTCAATTATTTAAGAATAATGTTATCTATCATAATTGGTGTTATAATATTAGTTTATGTAACATTAAATAATAAATTAAGTGAAAGGTATAATTATATGATTCATTTAATTATATCTCAAATTTAATTTCATGCGAGCGCTCTTAATGATACTAAATAACATTACTCATCATTTAACTCTTGAATAATACAAAATGGAGTGAGCATGAGTGCATGACAACTCATCCACTAAGGTCTATGTTGTTTTAACCCTTTGAATAATGCAAAATGGAGTGAGCATGACAACTCGTCCACTAAGGTCCACAGATTTTTATCATAGAATGGATTGCTATGGAGCTATTATAATGGGTTATTGCTATGTATCATTGTATACTAGGGTGGGGTTTACATACCCCGTCAAAACACACATAATGGTGCGAGGATGGGTGAGTATTATTATTATTTTAATTACTTTTACAATATTTTATTAACATGGGGCTCACCTTTGCGAGTATTTTGGACTCTGTACCAATAGATTTATTCATTATAATGCGTGGAATTATATCTAGGGACGAATATAGGGGTTGGATAGTGGAACAATATCCATTTTTCAACATTTTTTGTCTCTTTCTCTTTCTCTTTTTCTTTTTCTTTTTTTTATTTTTATAATTTGCTGTTGTCTTTTTTAGTATTTGACTGTAATGTGATGAATGGTTAATTATTTTGTTTAATTATTGGGTTGAAAAGTTACAAAAAATATAGGCTTAATCAGCTTGGTTTCGAAAAGGAATAATCAGGCTCCATAATTTAATATGAACTCCATGAAATTGCTCTACTCTCATAATTGAAAACATCTGTAAAGTCATTCAGGAATCATCAATGCTTTCTCCAAAATCATTATCAATACATACATCAAGTTTGATAGGAACATTTTCTTCGTGAAGAATTCCCTAGTTAATTACTCCTTTTAACATATCTCTAAACTCCTTTTCTTGCCTGCTAAAAATTTGAACAATGTTTCTCCATGAGTCAACTAATCACACTCACGGAACATTTAAAAAAAAAAAAAAAGGTTGAACCCAACTTTGAGGGCCCCATCGCTCCGCCTGTAGAGCTTTGTGAGGGAGGTATAATGCGGGATGTGCTCCAACAGGCCAGGGAATAATAGCTGCCTATACACTGCGCCTACAAGGAGTCCAATTTCATGTCTCAGGAATCGAACTCCCATACTGCAGCTGCCAGCAAGGCGTGAGATAACCTCACTCGATCATTCTATTTTTTCCACCACTAGACTATGCCCTGAGGGGCCTCACGGAACATAATATCAGGTGTTGCGGCTATTAGTTATATCAAATTTCTAATAAAGCTTTCAAACATGATTGGATTGACTAACTTCACATACGTCGCTTAACTTCAACATGTGAGACATGAAATGTTTATGGTTTTTGCTACTCTATCTTGAATTTATTTAGGGGCGGACCCGAGATTGGATCCAAAATTGGACTATAAAATTTGAAGCCGGACTAATACGCAAAAAAAAAAAAAAAAAAAAAATTCTT
>NW_019235468.1:0-2227 GCF_002742605.1 Olea europaea var. sylvestris
ATCGTGCCGGGGGTAATTTCGTCATTTTTCTCGACTGTGTCGGAATGGGCTCAAATTTGACAGGTTGATCGGAAACAAAAATCACACTAGGGGCAATTTCGTCATTTTTCTCGATTGTGTCGGAATTTTCTGAAATTTGGCAGTTTGATCGGAAATAAAAATCGCGCCGGCGGCAATTTCGTCATTTTTCTCGACGTGTCGGAATGGGTTCAAATTTGACAGGTTGATCGGAAACAAAAATCGCGCCGGGGGCAATTTCGTCATTTTTCTCGACTGTGTCGGAATGGACTCGAATTTGACAGGTTGATCGGAAACAAAAATCGCGCCGGGGGCAATTTCGTCATTTTTCTCGACTGTGTCGGAATGGACTCGAATTTGACAGGTTGATCGGAAACAAAAATCGCGCCGGGGGCAATTTCGTCATTTTTCTCGACTGTGTCGGAATTGGCTGAAATTTGGCAGTTTGATCTGAAATAAAAATCGCGTCGGGGCAATTTCGTCATTTTTCTCGACTGTGTCGGAATGGGCTCGAATTTGACAGGTTGATCGGAAACAAAAATCACACCAGGTGTAATTTTGTCATTTTTCTCGACTGTGGCGGAATTTGCTGAAATTTGGCAGTTTGATCGGAAATAAAAATCTCGTCGGCGGCAGTTTCGTCATTTTTCTCGACTGTGTCGGAATGGGCTCAAATTTGACAGGTTGATCGGAAAGAAAAATCGCACCGGAGCAATTTCGTCATTTTTCGCGACTGTGTCGGAATTGGCTAAAATTTGACAGGTTGATCGGAGACAAAAATCACGCCGGGGGCAATTTCGTCAATTTTCTCGACTGTGTCTGAATTGGCTGGAATTTGACTGGTTGATCGGAAACAAAAATAGCGTCGGGGGAAATTAGTCATTTATCTCGACTGTGTCGGAATTTGCTGAAATTTGGCAGTTTTATCGGAAATAAAAATCGCGCCGGCGGCAGTTTCGTGATTTTTCTCGACTGTGTCGGAATGAGCTCAAATTTGGCAGGTTGATCTGAAAGAAAAATCGCACCGGAGCAATTTCGTCATTTTTCGCGACTGTGTCGGAATTGGCTAAAATTTGACAGGTTGATCGGAGACAAAAATCGCGTCGGGGGCAATTTCGTCAATTTTCTCGACTGTGTCTGAATTGGCTGAAATTTGACTGGTTGATCGGAAACAAAAATAGCGTCGAGGGAAATTAGTCATTTATCTCGACTGTGTCGGAATGGGTTCAAATTTGACAGGTTGATCGGAAACAAAAATCGCGCCGGGGGCAATTTCGTCATTTTTCTCGACTGTGTCGGAATTGGCTTAAATTTGGCAGTTTGATCTGAAATAAAAATCGCGTCGGGGCAATTTAGTCATTTTTCTCCACTGTGTCGGAATGGGCTCAAATTTGACAGGTTGATCAGGAACAAAAATCGCGCCGGGTGTAATTTCGTCATTTTTCGCGACTGTGTCGAAATTGGCTAAAATTCGACTTGTTGAACGGAAACAAAAACCACGCCGGGGGCAATTTCGTCATTTTTCTCGACTGTATCGAAATTGGCTGAAATTTGGCAGTTTGATTTGAAATAAAAATCGCGCCGAGGACAATTTCGTTATCTTTCTCGACTGTGTCGGAATGGGCTTAAGTTTGACAGGTTGATCGGAAACAAAAATCGCGCCGGGGTCAATTTCGTCATTTTTCGCGACTGTGTCGGAATGGGCTCAAATTTGACAGGTTGATCGGAAACAAAAATCGCGCCGGGGTCAATTTCGTCATTTTTCGCGACTGTGTCGGAATTGGCTAAAATTTGACAGGTTGAACGGAAACAAAAACCACGCCGGGGGCAATTTCATCATTTTTCTCGACTGTGTCAGAATTGGCTAAAATTTGACAGTTTGAACTGAAATAAAAATCGCGCCGAGGGCAATTTCGTCATTTGTCTCGACTCTGTCGGAATGGGCTCAAATTTGACAGGTTGACCAGAAACAAAAATCGCACCGGGGGCAACTTCGGCATTTTTCTCGACTGTGTCGGAATTGGTTGAAATTTGGCAGTTTGATCTGAAATAAAAATCGCGTCGGGGGTAATTTCGTCATATTTCTCGACTGTGTCGGAATGGGCTCAAATTTGACAGGTTGATCAGAAACCAAAATCACACCAGGGGCAATTTCGTCATTTTTCTCGACCGTGTCGGAATTTGCTGAAATTTGGCAGTTTGATCGGAA
>NW_019235469.1:0-2227 GCF_002742605.1 Olea europaea var. sylvestris
GTTTAGAATACACTAGAAATTCATTTGCATAGAGTTCTCTCTTGGTGGTGGTGTAGTTCATGCACTAGTTCAGTTCGCCGGAGCAATTTCTGCGGTGCTCTGAAGCTACTGGTTTTACCGTTGTATCCTGGGAAACTGACGCTCATTTTAAACCTCAAGCACGGACGGTGAGGGGGCGAATCTGTTTTAAGGAAACTATGTGTAACACTGGCCTCGGGTTAAAATTCTATGTTTCAGTTGTTTAATTCATGTAATTTTTCGTATTAAATTTACAGTCCATGCTTCATGAATTTATGATATATTGTTCGTATGCTTCATGAATTTTAAATTCTATTGGAACAAAAGTTATTTGTTGGAAATAAAACTTTCAATGATCTGGTGAAAATTCGATATACGGTCGTTTGAATTTTGTTGATTTGCATAGTTGCAAAATTGAAAGGCTTTGTCAAAAAGAGCTAAACTGTCTAAGAAGAGCTTGGGATTTAAGTGGTCCGGTTGTGACCTCCCTCCTCATCTGGGAGTCTTTTAATTGCGCATTATTCAAATTGACGAGACGAAAGACAACATTTCCCGGTTTTATCCACATACACTGACTTTCCTACATTATGCATTTACAAAAATGATAGTTTCAAAATGTATGAATGCCTTAATTAATTTTACCTATAAAAAAATACTCAAAACCTCTTGCAAGCCTGCCAAAGTGCCTCAAATGGAAGCATGAAGGAATTGGCTATATTATTATTCTATTTGAGAAGTATTTTCTAAAGTATATTGCTGATATTATATATACAGAATGATATTGCAAATTCTTTTTTACGTGCTGATTTCATTGAGGACTGAAGCTCTATTGGTTGATAAGACTTATTTCCACAATGCTGTTGCAAAAGGAGCTGGTAAACAATGTAGAAAATTAGTATTACCTTTTTATATATTTCTGATAAAATATAGTTAACTATATATTTTTTGTCTTTGTATATGCAGTTTGTTTAGATGGGACCCCACCAGTTTACCCTTTTGATAGAGGATCTGGGGCGGGAATTAAAAGTTGGATGGTTCATATTGAGGTTAGTCCTCTTGCCATAAGCCATTGAGTGGTTTTTTTTTAACTGAACAGTATTTATATCATATTAATACATAAATTATTTGTGTTACCTAATTTTTGTTGAGGAGAATGTAAAATGTTTATCTTCGATGTTCAGGGGCGGAGGATGGTGCAATAATATCACAACTTCCCTAGCCCATAAGAACCTAAAACAAGGTTCCTCCAAGGACATGGCTAAACAGATTAATTTTGCGGGAATTTTGAGCAATGAGTCACAGTTTAACCCAGGTATACTTTTATCTTTTGATTCACTTGGATTTTATTTATATTCGGACTTTTAATCTTCTTTAGTGTTGTCATTAATTATTATTATCTCATGAAAATATCCAGATTTCCATAATTGGAATAGGATCAAGATTAGATATTGTGATTGATGTGATTTAAGAGTCGAGTCCAACAAAGACGAGCCCAGGACGAGACCCGTTGATTATTGAAGGAGGACCAATGACGCGTTTGAGGTCAAAATGGGTCAATCAGGCAATGGGGTTAATTGTGCAATCAACAATTGGTGAAACATCAATCTTGGCGAGAAACGAGGCAAGTTTCAGTTTAAGATCGAAGGTTGAAACCAATTGGAGCAACTTGATTCAAGCGGCTAAAGTTAGGTAGAACCGTCCCTATTACAGAGATGGTGTGATTTGATTTTTTTTTTAATTTCTCTCAGTCTTACGCATGGAATTGGCTAAGCATTTTATTCGAACAAATATAGAACTAGAATGGATGGTTTTGTGTTCTATTTCTCCTCTATTTTTGTTCCTTTAGTAGGCCTAGGAATTTCTGTAAGTACACGTCATGGACATTCCGCCTTTCTATGTTCTATAGACTTGTATGTAACTATGGGCAGTAAGGGTCGGAGAAGGGCAGTCTCATCCTTAAAACTAGCATTCAAGAAACTTATCTTTCTTCCAAGAAGTAGGTTCAGAATTAAGATAAAGAATGACAAACTTCCTTCTTGCATGCGTTCCCCCCCCTCGGAAGCGCACACTATAGAGATAGGTCGCATAGTGTTGGACACCGGTCGTATGGTGGTATACCGTAATTAGCACCTATTTTTGAACGCCATAAGATTACTCTTGATAAGTTCGATTTTTGTTCCAATGATTTGAAAGCAAGAAAATTGCCTCT
>NW_019235470.1:0-2227 GCF_002742605.1 Olea europaea var. sylvestris
CAAAATTATTTCTTTTTGAGTCAAATTATGTTATGTAATACGAACCACAAAAAGAGTATAATATCAATATATTTATTTTTATCCACAAAAAAAATTCAAATATTTGACCCAAATAACTTACGATAAATTCTAAGTATACGTGAGCAAAATAAATCATCAACCTTTGTACTTTTAGTGTGACGACAAATCTAAACATGAATTATATTTGCTAAGTGACTTATATTAAATTTAAGCCCATATGAAAAATAGTAAAAAAATTCGAAGTGTTACAGTAATTGAATCCTTAAACTTTTATAATATTCAATTTAACTCTCGAAACATGTGAATCTTCTTCAATTGCCCTCTTTATACTCCTTATTGATCACATACAATTTAGTTGGTATCTAATTGTTCCAAAACAACTCCAATTAAGATCAAAATTGTCTTCCTTCACTGCTTCACTCCCCCTCCTTTCAAGTCCACGTTTTCTCGTATAATTAATATAAATATTCATAAAGTAAAAAAACATTAACAAACGTTTAGAACATACTTATCAGGTACCATATTGAAATTTCTAGCTATTATTAATCGATACAAATTGCGACCCATCTTGCCAATATTTTAACTCTAGCAATGATAAATCTTCAAACGTACAAATTAGTCATCACGATCGTTCTATTTTAAAAAATCCTATATTCCATGGATACCGTTCCTTGAAGCTTGGCAATTGTGATCTAGATAAATTCTTCTGCATTACCAAAAAATATAAATAAATTAATTAATTAATAATTCTCAAATTGTTAACATGTGGTGAACCAGAGAAGGAATTAGTGTGTTTTGCTTTGACTTCGATGGCAATGGTTAAATGTTAATGAGAGTGAAGCATAATTATGAGTGGTTTTACAACGAATCATGTCAATAAAAACATTTTCTCAGAGTGGTCGAGGTTTCTAATTTATATTATGAGATAGAATAGTGTTATCACGTAGTGCTAAGCACGTGTTTAGATCGAAGTGACTCCATACCTTTAAATGTTCATGAAATAATACTATTCATTAAAATGTATCACAATTTCTTATTAAACAATGAATCGAGAGTCTATTGTTACTTTGACTCATGATGATCAGAAATTGTATCAAACTTTCGTTGGACGATTAAAAATAAATAATTATTGTGATTTAGACCGTTGTCAAGCATCACTTATATTAGATAACATAACTCTGTAACATGAAAGAGTAACATAGCCCCTGTTTGAGCCATAATTTCTGACACAATAAATGAGAATTTCTACCGTTGGAGAACAATTTCAACCATCATATTTGATTTCATCTCTCTTAGATGGGACCCGTGTTTGAAAATAATGGTCTAAATTTTTCTACTTTCTTCCTTGAAAATATGGCTCAAACGGGGGCTTAATGATATTGACTGATCGATTGAGTAATATGACTTTCATGTATATGCATTTAATTGATCATCAATGATGATAATAGCATTTTTTGATTTGAGTATAGGCTAATATTTTAATATCAAGAGAAAGTGGTTGTGTTGATTTGCTTAGTCTCTGTTTTTATAAATTTATAAATGGTTTTAATCAAAATTAAATATTAATTTTAATTATACATTTTCAATGAATATACAATTCGTTATTATTTACTTATTTAGTCCTATTTTGTAGAAATTAAAATTAATATTTCAATTTAAGTAAAAGTCAACAATAAACTTTAACCACATATTTCATTGGATCCACAAAATTTCAAACAAAAATTTGATTTTATTTCCTACCGAACAAGGGTTTAATGAGATTCATTACTATTTTTCTATTATTTGATTCTTTGTATAAATTATTTATAAATTTGCTATGGAGCCTTAAATTTTACTTCAAGCACACGTGGGTGTCTGTTTCTTTATCTGAGTCATGGCAGCGAACTAAAGGAGTTGGAATATGTTGGGGGCACGTTCTCAGTTTACCTTCTTAATCCGAATCCAAGTGTATTTCTCAGTGAATTTATTTTATTTTATTTGAAGTTGGTATATATAAGTTTTTTTTACATTTCTTCCATTTACAAGGTAGATTAAATTTGAATGGATTAAGCCCAAAGTATAGGGCTTCATTTCACAGGGCATTGCTAGATCCCTCACTGTAGTAGTGGGCTCCACCTAGCCCAAAAAAAAAAAAGAAAGCGACGAGCCCCTCCGTGTGTGTATTCTGGCAGAGACCTGAGTACATCAAGTGACGTTCAATTTGAAT
>NW_019235471.1:0-2227 GCF_002742605.1 Olea europaea var. sylvestris
AAGAAGTACAGAATATAGTTTACCTAAAGACTCAGTATGGGTAAGAGAATTATCTTTAAATACAGACTTAATTTTAGGATTAAATTTTTTGCTAAAAGATAATGGTAGCATATTAATTAGTAAAGATTATTTGCAATTACAAAAATTTTCAATTTGTGCACCTACTTATACTAAGACTATTCCATCAGAGTATTCTGAGAAGCGTGGTTGGATAATAGAAAAAGAAAAAGAATGTGAGTGTAGTAAAGAAAGAGAATGTCAATTAATAGAAAAAGAAGAATTAGATAATTTTTTAGAAGAAGAATATTATGAAAACTTTAAATAAGATGAAGAATTATATATATATATATATATATATTATTATTATTATTATTATTAAGAATTCAATACTTTATATGAAAAACTGAAAGAAATTTCATTAATTCTAATAGAATATGCAACTAAGATTATCTAAGAAATATGATAAACAATAAAAATTGTAGTTTATCAAATATATTCAAATAATTTAACTTTTAAAAATAAATTAATTAATTAAAAAATTTAATAACTATATTATCGTTTCACTTTAAAGAATGGAGGCAATAAAATGAATTATCAAAAACTTAAAAAATATATATAAAAAACAACGGGTACATAAACAGGTCAAGGCCCTACCCCATCTCGTCCTACCCCCCTTAAATGGGTAACTGGGTGGGGAAGGGATAGGAGAAATCGCCCCATTGCCATCCCTATCTCAACCCACTATTTGGTTCCGAAGATAAATTACTTTCGGCATTGTCTTTACAGACCTCCTAGCTGACATTGATTAGAAATATGGGATACGACCACAAACAGAAATTGGGTGGGCTCAAATTTTAAAAAGTTCTATTGAACTCACATCGTTGTATGTTGTGCACCACACGTAATCTAGTTTAAAAAGATAAGTTCATGACACTCGTGACAAAGTGGTCAGTTACTTGAGCAAGTACAAATCTAGATGTTAATCCTAAGATGTCCTTCTAGATCTTCATAGCTTTCTTGTAAAATAAAAAATTAACACTGTCTAGAAAATATAAGGTGGTGGAAGCATGAAAAACATGAACTTGAAAACTAAGAAAATACCTTATGAATATCTTTTTAAAAACATGTCCAAAGAACTTTGACAATGAGTTATTCCAAATGATTAATTTAATTAATTTTTTTTTGGGCAAAAACACATTAAAATATACATTATACGTCATTGTTCTCAAAATAGTATTCAAATTGGGCATCGATCAATTATACTGAAATGAAATAGTTCATTGACCCTGCATATAGTTACACTTCTTTATTCATAGAATCCCACAAGGGAAAACCCGTCATGAATATCGATGAGCTAAATAAATTGGATTTATTCACATTCATTTTTTTTTTTTTTTATCTGCTGGCCAATTTGATAGTGACATCCCTCGAGCATAAACTTTCGCAAGTAGTTCATAAATCCCATGAGACAAAAATCAAAATGGATATTTTTGTACTAATCATAATCTTTATTAAAAATCAACAATAAATTAATTCAATCTGTAAGGGTAACATGGTCAATAGATAAATACTCAACGTAACTTTTTGCCCATGGTAGCAAAACATTAGTCACACTGACCTTTTACGGTGATGGTAGAAGCGGTCGCGAGTACTCTAACAGTTAAATCAGTGTACGTTGGAGAAGAAAGAAAATATCACAATCGAATTTCAAAACAATTAAGCAAAGTGTATGTTTAAGTGTATAGAATTGCCTTACCTTTCAAATGGCACTAGGTGTGAGTATTTGTAAGAAAAGAGGTAGATTTTAGACCGTTGGAAGGAGGGACATGTGGCCGCATATGTTGACCCAAATGTCCTATTAATCAATCAGCCCTAGATGAGCGGTCACATAATGCTCCTTAATGAATGAATTTTGTGACTTGGCCCTTTGGCGTCCACTAAACAAATATCATATCAATTAATTGTGTGGATCTTATTTTAACTATATTTTTGTACAAAAGATCCTCTCTTTAATATAGACGAGACGACATGATAGTATTCTAGTAGCGTCGTTCCACCTCTTATCACTTTGATGTCTCAGTCAAACCGTAAATATTCATGTAGACCACGTCACCTCGACACTTTGGTGGTGTGGGGTGACGAGTAGTGCGGACTTTGTTGATTTGCTTAGCTGGCTACCATGTTGGTGACAATCTAGAGCCTTTTCATAAGAGGCGTAATACGTTTA
>NW_019235472.1:0-2227 GCF_002742605.1 Olea europaea var. sylvestris
ATATATATATATATATATATATATATATATATACACACACACACACACACAAAATCAACAATATATATTCATTTCAACCCCAGTATACTCTTTATTGGTCGAAATACTCTTTGTGCAAATATAAAATCATATAACAAAATAAAACAAGCTACTACTAAAGTTCTAAAATCTTTTGATGGTATTATATTGTTTACCTCTGATTCAAGGATCGATGATAACAAAAAACTAAATTGCTATTACAACTCATTACATTGATAACATTTGGATTCTACATAAAATGATTATTGTATTTGAATTAGCAAAATATCCTCATACTATCAATAACATATACATAGTTTTAAAACAAATTATAAAAGAATTTTGGTATGTAAGCAGTGGTTCGAAGTTTTACTTTTACAATTTTAGTATGAATAAACTTTTTATTGAAAATTTTGTTAATGATCTTAACCATACATTCGAAAATTTATTTTTTCATCAGTATTGTGTATGTCACATTATCTATTTGATTGTTAAAGTTGGTTTGGAATATATGAAAGGAAAACTGTGTTACCATCGAGAAAACAAGTATTTAATTTGCGGATGATGTAACACATAGATAGAATTATACGTACCTTATATCATACTTATAGACCCAATCATAATTTTAAAGATCAGGAATGGTCTATTGTGTTTTGTGTGAAGAGATTTTTGAAACCTTTTTTCATGCCACAAATGCTTGCGGTGGTGTTTATTACCATACATCTTCACTTACTCTACAACATTTTTTCTACATTGCACAAACATTTAATAAATATGGGAGTTTGCCCATTTTTGTTGATGTAGTCTTATCTAATATCTATGGAGTTAAAATTTCTCAAATATTAGGAAGAGATGCCCTCCTTATTTCTTTTAGCCTCAGTGATGGATTTTTGAGTTAATTTAAGGGGCATTAAAGCTATTATAAAGGGAATTTCAAATTACTTGAATATGGAATTATCACGTATAAATATAAAATCTTCGTTATGTGAAATGTATAAATATTATACTGAAAAAGGAGGTCATAGCAAATCTAGTTCTCAAAGTACTTGTTCAAGAAATGCAAATGATTTATGAATTTTTTTAAAACCCAATACAAGCGCCCTGTCATTTAGTTCTAATTCATCTATATCTAGAATGATAGATGCCATTTGTATAGATCTGAAAATGTCCTCCGAGTTATCTATGTATGTGTGTGTGGATATTTGTAGTGTGTTACAATCATAAGTAATAGAGAATTTTGTTCTTCTATCATGGTGGAGGTATAATGAAAAGCAATATCCAATATATACAACGTTTCGTCATTTGAATTATCAAGAATAAAAGAATGCATATTGAAGGCTCTAATATGCTTAAAGGACTAAAAATGTGTAGAATTACTCATTTAAGAAAAAGTTGAAAGTATAATTGTCAAGGAGTTGCAACAAATCTAAGGGTAGGATATTGTTAGTTTTTAAATTTATTTATTAACTTAATTATGTAATTTTTAAATTTATTTATTTTAAAAAAAAATTGTAAACGAAATATTTTATTTGTGTACTATTTTAACTCCACCGACGTTGATTGCAACCGATCCCAACAAAAAAAAAAGGAGGAAGGTTGTAACTTTTATTTAATCTACCATTAGTATAAATCACACAATTTACATTGTTAAAAAGAATTTAAAATTTCACTAATCTAAAAAAATTTAAAATTAAAATTAAAAAACCGTGAGCCAACTTATCTCAGTGAAGCCCTAGCCAAGCCTCAAAATTTCAGTCAAGCTTTGGCTCAGGTCAAGCAGAAAATGGCGAGATCGGACAGCACACTAGCCGCGAGCTTCAGCTTGTTGACACCCTAGTTGATACCCAAAAATAGGAATTTAGCCCCTATTTATTTCTCATTTTTAAGTAAGAATGCATTGTGAAATAAATAATTGGTGAATAATGTTGTTAAGAATTAAGAAAAAGTTTTAATTTTACATGTAATATTATTTTATTGAAAAATGTGTAATTAAAAAGAAGATAGAGAAAAATGTATTTTGAAAAACATTGATATCAAACTAGGGCTTAATAATATGTCACTTAGACAGAAATTTTTTTGATTACTAGTCTTGTGCCATGCAATGCATGGCTTAAATTTTATAAAATGAGATATTAGCATATTAAATAAGGAAACAAAGGGAGACTGCAAACAATAAAAAATTGATTCGATTAATTAAACGATTTAATTA
>NW_019235473.1:0-2227 GCF_002742605.1 Olea europaea var. sylvestris
AAAAAAAAAGAATATTATCACATTGTACTCAGTGTGGCAGGATGAGGAGAAAAACACTCTGAATTTCATTACCAAGGTAAGTACTACTGGGAACTTGAGGAAGTACAGGAAGAAGCAGAGCATGTGTCGATGAAGGCGTTGAAGAAATGGTTTATGCAAATTCTTAAGGGATCAGACTATTTGCATACTCACGAGCCTTGTGTCATTCATAGGGATCTAAATTCTAGCAATATCTTTGTCAATGGCAATATTGGTCAGGTATAACTGATATTAAAAAAAAAAAAAAAAAGGGAGAAATGGAGTTTTGAAGAACTTAAAAAATTGAAACTAAGTGTGATCGCATTAGGATATTCTCAAGTATTGATAAGTATGGCATCCACAGATATGCAGTTTTTTCTACTTCAATAATGCATATGTGACATCATTTGGTTTTGCCAAAATAATTTTAATTATAGTAAGATTGAATTTTGTTGATGAGCTGGGCAGCTTTTTGTTCGAATTACTTTTCCTTTTGGGCGTGATTATGATAAATGATTGAAAATAATGCTATTCTTTTCTTTAGTAAATGCACACTGAATAATTTAATGTCACCTGCCTGTCTCATGTTACTAATATCCCTCGGGTTTTTCTGCAGTATACAGATGCAGACATGGATGCGTATGAAATGGATGGGAAAGCTGAATGCAGCTATTACTCGAAAGACATGTACCATGGTAAAGATGGACGACTTACGGATGAAGACATGGAAGAAAGGCTTCAGATGGAGGAGAGGTTAATGAAGGTTGAATTTGTTACCTCTAGTTGTTTTCCCAAAATTTTCTTCGGATTTTTCTTTTTTCCTTTTGTATCATTTCACTAGGTTTGGTGTATAATTTGTTTACTATCAGTTACATAATTTATTTATTTTTGAGACTAGAGTATTCTTTCTTATTGGAGAGATTAATGATGGTTGCTAAATGTAATCAAGAAATACCAGTACTTGAGGTCTTTAAGCAAATAAGATTGGAAATTGTTTTCTGTGTTTGGCTGCTACATAAATATTTTGGCCTATACCAAGTAGATTGGTTCAATGCTAGTGTAAGGGTTGGTGTAGGAATAGGCCTTGGTGAGGGAATTGGTGTTGTCCTACTCATGCGTTCATATCAAGCTACGACTAGGAATTTAAGGAGGCAATTCTTTTAGTTCTCATATTTGCAGTGATATGGCTAAATGATTGAAATGGAATTTTATTTTTTTCCTTCAGGAATAAGAGCGAAGTATAACCATTTGAGATTGCAATTAAGGAAGCAGGAAGTACATAATGCAGCTAGCTAATTGCGATAGATCAGGTGGACGCTGATTGCATTGTCTAACCCTTGCAGTTTGGGCCTGATAACTTGTTCTTATGTGAAAGTGCTTCGGCTTTTGGCAATCGTGACAAAAGGGAATGGTACATCTTATGTGGATCTATATGTAGTCCTTAGTTATACGTATATGTTTTCTTTGTATGAAGTAATCGGGAGGTTATTTCAAGTGAGTAAACAGAGCTTTTGTACATTTCCATGTTTTTTATTCGAATTCAATTGTCAGAAAAAGTAGTTTGGGCGGATTCCATGAAATGCAGCTTGTACTTCATATTTTGTTTAGTGTCTGCTTCTTTTGCCATAACACGTAAAATTTTAATAGTATCTATTGAACTGTGTTGCCAAATTTAATTTAGGTTGCTTTTTATATCTACCAAAAAATATTTCAAAATTCACTAACTTCAAAATTTATATGTTATTTAATACTATATTGAATAATCATATTTTTTGAATAAAAAGTTATTCTCAAAATTACAAAGTAAACGTTTTTTTTTTTCAATTTTATGTTTTGAAAAACAGTTTTCTAGAATGACAAAGAGAACGTATTTTCAGCAATTTAAAAATAGGCACTCAAAACATAAAAACCAAAATGAATTCAAAACTTAAAATTACAAAACTGAAATACGAAGAAAACAGCCCCTAAAGGTTGCAAAAAGCTTTCTTTTGTAACATTTATAAAACATTGCAAATGCTTTGTCTTTCGCAACATTTAGAAAACATTGCAAAAAGCGCTGTCTTTTGCAACGTTTGCAACGTTTATAATATGTTTCAAAAATCTATGTTTTGCAACACTTATAGAACGTTCCAAAAAGTGCCGTCTTTTGTAAAGTTTATAAAATGTTGCAAAAAGCCTATTAATGGACAAGACAAAAAGAAAAAAAAAA
>NW_019235474.1:0-2227 GCF_002742605.1 Olea europaea var. sylvestris
ATGGATTACCTGGTAGCTTTTGATGTTGAAGGAAATCGATTATCGACTGTCTCCAATCTTCTCTTTCCTCATCTTCGACACTACTATTTTCTTCCAAATTACTAGGTAACAACTATGGAAGCACCCATCTTTGAGCAATTGATATAGAATGAGAGAAGTCTCCATCAGACCTAGCTAAAATAGCGGCCAAATTAGCTAAGGCATCAGCCTTCCTATTTTCACTTCTCGGACGAATTTGATTTTTACCGAATCAAATTGTCTCATAAGCATTGATGCATATTCATGATATGGCTTCAGGTCTGAATTACGGACTTCATACTTAGCTAAAAGTTGGTTGATTATCAATTTTGAATCTCCAAAGACTTCCAGCTAGTGAATATTCATATCTAACGCGGCTTCTAAGCCAAGGATAAGGGCTTGATATTCCACCACGTTGTTTGAACATTTCTCTGTTAAGGCAAAAGAGTAGGGCATGACAAGATCATGTGAAGTGACAAAGACTACTCATGCTCTGGCACCATAGCTTCAGGCTGCCCCGTCGAAGTATTGCATCCGTGATGGTATGACTTCGATAAATAGAACTTTTTTATCGGGAAGGTCTTCTTGAAGTTACCATTTCGCTGGATTTGGGTGATTAGTAAAGAAATATGCTAAAGCTTGTCCCTTAATGGCCTTTTGTGGGATGAATTTGATATTGAACTCAGACAATAGTAGTGCCCATTTTTCAATTCTTCCAGAAAGAATCGGCTTGGACATTATGTACCTTAATGGATCAATCTTTGAAACAAGATTGATTGTGTATGATAACATACAATGCCTCAACTTTTTAGCTACGAAGATTAACGCAAGACATATTTTTTCAATAGGCGAATACTTCATTTCAGAGCCTACCAGTGTCCGGCTCAAGTAATAAAGTGTATTTTCTTTTCCTTCATTGTTGACTTGGACAAGAAGTGCTTCTAGAGAATATTCTTGTACTGCAACATAAAAAGTTAGTGGCTTCCTTGGGACTGGAGTTGTAAGTACCGGTGGACAAGACAAATATTTCTTAATGCTTTGAAAACCATTTTGACAAGCGTCGTCCCACTCAAATGGTACATCTTTTTTATTAATTTGTTGAATAGATGACATTGTCCGGCTAGGTTAGAGATAAATCTTCAAATGTATGCAAGTTTTCCTTGAAAACTTTTCAACTCACGTACATTTCCTTGGCTTTGGCATGTTGATTATGGCGACAATTTTTGATTGATCTATTTCAATGCCTCGGTATCGAACAACGAAGCCGAGATTTTTTCTAGAGGTAACGCCAAATGCACATTTAAATGGATTCATCTTGAGTTGATGTCTTCGAAATCTTTTGAAAACATCATGTAAATCTTGTAAATGATCGCCACGTCTCTTTGTTTTAACAACAAGATCATCTACATAACATTCAACGGTCTTATGCAACATGTCATCGAATTTTTTTTGCATTTTTAATCCAAAAGGCATAACTTTGTAACAATATATACCTTTAGGAGTACGAAATGATGTGAGCTCCTCGTCTTTTGGATTCATCCGTATCTGGTTGTATCCAAAAAATCCGTCCATGAAAGATAAGACTTCATGTCCGGTAGTTGCATCCACCATCAACTCTGTTATCGGAAGTGGAAAATCATCTTTCGGACATGCTAGATTCAGGTCTCGAAAGTCAATGCAAATTCTTAGTTGCCCGTTCTTCTTTTTGATAGGGACAATGTTCGCGATCCATGTTGGGTATTTCACTTCTCTTATGAATCCAGCTTCAATAAGTTTCTTGACTTCCACTTCAATTTGAGAGATTAGTTCTGGTGGAAATCTTCTTTGAGGCTGCTTTACCGATTGAACTCCATATCTTACTGCAAGGTGATGTACTGCAACCTTAGGATCTAACCCTGGAATTTTCTTGTAAGACCATGCAAACACATCTTTGTATTCCTGAAGCAAACTAATGTACTCGAATTCCTCTTTTTTGACTAAAGAGGGCGCTTACAAATACTGATCTCGGGTCTCCTTCGGTTCCCAAGTTCAATTATTTTAAGCCATCCACAGTAGCTTGTCCACCTTTTTCAAATGTAGGTTGGGCTAGTTTAGGTTCATCTGTTGTGATAGGACTTTCGGACTCGAAGTCTGAATTGGGAATTTCTTCAAAGACTATGTGATTGATAGAAACTTCTTCATCATCATCATCCATGGATGATTGAACTTT
>NW_019235475.1:0-2227 GCF_002742605.1 Olea europaea var. sylvestris
AGAATTATGAGACGATATTAAAACAAGAGCTTAAAAAGCAACTATGATGTGTGGTCATTGTCAACTTTAGAGGTAGGCGCTTTTGAACCGAATCGAACCAAAATTTTGGGGTATCTAGTAAATGGAACCGTCGGGTCCAAATATAATTATGGAACTGCTTGGGTTAGGTTCCGTTCAGTTCGGTTTCGTTTCGTACTATAATTAAATTTTTTAACATTTATAACAACATTATATAAATACAACTAATGACACATTTAATGATTTTGAAATGTCAGAGACTACTAGACTACATTGTTCAAATGATCGATACAGTCAAAGCTTCGGTTGATGGAGGACACAGTGTCGGCCGACAATTGTATAGGTTTTGGAATGTCAGCGAGGCTGCGAGAGTGAGTGTGAGAGTCGAGATAGCGTTATACACTTTAGTGTAGGTGTTTATGGTATTTAGTGGGTTGGATCTTGTTGGGCTAAGAAATAAAACAATAAAATTGGTAATTGGGCCAAAAAAAAAAATTAGAACTGAAACAAATTATTGGGCCAAAAATTTGGATTTAGAAATTGTTAATTTGTTAATTTGTTTAGAAAAAATTAAAATTAAAATAATTTGATTTATTCAATATAAAAAAAATATAAATATTCGGTTCTTCGGTTTTTGGTCTAGAACTGAGAATCAAACCGTACACGTCGGTTCTTAATATAGATACCCGTTCGGGTATTTAATTTGACAAGAACAGTCGGGTTCGGTTCGGTTCGGGAGATTTGCCCAGCCCTAGTCAACTTATGTATTGTACAATCTTTATTTTTATGTTTTTGCGAAAGGCTATGTATTGTTCAATCTTCATTTTTATGTTTTTATGTAAGGATCTTGTTGACTCCAAAAAATATGTCAATAGGTGTCGAGTTTCACTGGAGTCCATGTAAGTAGATTTGGATGGATTTTACCCGGATACCCAGTCGGAGATTCGACGAAATATACATGACCGGAGTAATCATGATAAGAAATGACTCAAACAAACATTAAGGTAGTGTTCGGTAGCATGAAATTACATGGAAATGGAATTCCAATTCCCTATTTTCCATTTTTTTTGTTGTTTGGTAGTACAATTATTTCCATGGAATTCCAATTTTTGATTGTTTTGGGAAAGTGTGGTTTTCCATATTTTCATTTTCCCGGGTACTGTAGCAATTTATTTATTTATTTTTTGTGGTAATGGAAACAAATTCTAAGAATTATTATAAAAAAATATTTTCCTTTAATTGACAATTTTCATATAAAACAAAGTCAAACGAACACTCAAAGATAGCTGAATTTCTTGAATATTTTGTTTTTGTTTTGTTTTGTTTTTTTGTTTTGTTTTTTTGTTTTTTGTTTTTTGGGTTTTGGCAATGGAAACAAATTTCATTTCTAATACAAGTAAATTTCATCCATTTAATTGATAATTTCCATGTAAAACAAAGCCAAACGAACATAAAAAATACTTTTATTTCAACATTCTCCATCTGAAAAATTATATCAATCAAACATAATAATTTACAATTTCCAGGAAAACAATTTCTAGGGAATTTAATTCCCTGGAATTCATTTTCAATTCAATTCAGTTCCATTTTTGCAATCAAACGGACTCTAAGAGCTTGAAGATAAGTATATGTGCTTGAATGTATATTTTTTTTCCATCATTTTCAATGTTACAAAAGCTGCAATTTAGAGTAGTTAGGTAGAAGTGGTTACTGTTGGATAAGATCCACATGGCTTCATCTAATTGATCGAAATCTCATATCACACTGTCACATATTAATTATATTGACAAATACATTTGACAATGGATCAGCCGTCCTATATTTTCTAGGCTGACATATCTGATATCTATTAATGCAAACGTCACATCAACAAATCCTAAATCGAAATTTTTTTCTTCTTTTTCAACCGCTCATTTTAAAAAAAAAACACTATTCCACTCATTTTCATTTCCGCAAAATGGGAGACAAACAGGGCTAAATTGTAATATTACATGGTAAGGAAGGTATGTTTCTCGTGTAGTTTTCAATCAAAAGTATATTGACCACATCCCTTTTTCATTTGTACTATAATAGATGAATGTGGACCATTTTATTATTATTATTATTATTTTTTAATAAATATATGCTATCTTTGTACTTTTATTTAGCAATTTGATCCTATTTTTTAAAATTATTTCCTTTTTCTAGACCCATTTCAATCACACATATC
>NW_019235476.1:0-2227 GCF_002742605.1 Olea europaea var. sylvestris
GATCTGAAATAAAAATCGCGCCGGGGGCAAATTCGTCATTTTTCTCGACTGTGTCGGAATGGGCTTAAATTTGACAGGTTGATAGGAAAGAAAAATCGCCCCGGGAGCAATTTCGTCATTTTTCTCGACTGTGTCGGAATTGGCTGAAATCTGGCAGTTTGATCTGAAATAAAAATCGCTCCGGGGGCAATTTCGTCATTTTTCGCGACTGTGTCGAAATTGGCTAAAATTCGACTGGTTGATCGGAAACAGAAACCGTGTCGGGGACAATTTCGTCATTTTTCTCGACTGTGTTGAAATTGGCTGAAATTTGGCAGTTTGATCGGAAATAAAAATCGCAATGGTGGAAATTTCGTCATTTTTCTCGACTGTGTCGGAATGGGCTAAAATTTGACAGGTTTATCGGGAGTAAAAACCGCGCCGAGAGCTATTTCGTCATTTTTCTCGACTGTGTCGGAATGGGCTCAAATTGGACAATTTGATCGAAAACAAAAATCGCGCCAGGGGCAATTTCGTCATTTTTCTATACTGTGTCGGAATTGGCGGAAGTATGGCAGTTTGATCTGAAATAAAAATCGTGCCGGGGGCAATTTCGTCATTTTTCGCGACTGTGTCGGAATTGGCTAAAATTCGACTGGTTGATCGGAAACAAAAATCGCGTCGGGGGCAATTTCGTCATTTTTATCGACTGTGTTGGAATAGGCTCAAATTTTACAGTTTGATCTGAAATAAAAATGGCCCGGGGGCAATTTCGTCATTTTTATCGACTGTGTCGGAATGGGCTCAAATTTGACAGTTTGATCGGAAACAAAAATCGAGCCGGGAGCAATTTCGTCATTTTTCTCGACTGTGTCGGAATGGGCTCAAATTTGACAGGGTGATCGGGAACAAAAATCGCGCCGGGGGAAATTTCGTCATTTTTCTCGACTGTGTTGGAATTGGCTGAAATTTGGCAGTTTGATCTGAAATAAAAATGGCCCGGGGGCAATTTCGTCATTTTTCTCGACTGTGTCGGAATGGGCTCAAATTTGACAGGGTGATCGGGAACAAAAATCGCGCCGGGGGAAATTTCGTCATTTTTCTCGACTGTGTTGGAATTGGCTGAAATTTGGCAGTTTGATCTGAAATAAAAATCGCGCCGCGGGCAATTTCGTCATTTTTCGCGACTGTATCGGAATTGGCTAAAATTTAACTGGTTGATCGGAAACAAAAATCGCGCCGGGGGCAATTTCGCCATTTTTCGAGACTGTGTCGGAATTGGCTGAAATTTGGCAGGTTGATAGGAAATAAAAATCGCGCGGCTGGCAATTTTGTCGTTTTTCACGACTATGTCGGAATGGGCTAAAATTTGACTGGTTGATCGGGTACAAAAATCGAGCTGGGTTTAATTTCGTTATTATCCGCGACTGTGTCGAAATTGGCTAAAATTTGCCGAGTTGATCGGAAACAAAAACCACGCCGGTGTCAATTTCGTCATTTTTCTCGACTGTGTCGGAATTAGCTGAAATTTGACTTGTTGATCGGAAACAAAAATCGCGCCGGGGGCAGTTTCGTCATTTTTCTCAACTGTGTCGGAATGGGCTCAAATTGGACAATTTGATCGAAAACAAAAATCGCGCCAGGGGCAATTTCGTCCTTTTTCTTGACTGTGTCGGAATTGGCGGAAATATGGCAGTTTGATCTGAAATAAAAATCGCGCCGGGGGCAGTTTCGTCATTTTTCTCAACTGTGTCGGAATGGGCTCAAATTGGACAATTTGATCGAAAACAAAAATCGCGCCAGGGGCAATTTCGTCCTTTTTCTTGACTGTGTCGGAATTGGCGGAAATATGGCAGTTTGATCTGAAATAAAAATCGCGCCGGGGGCAGTTTCGTCATTTTTCTCAACTGTGTCGGAATGGGCTCAAATTGGACAATTTGATCGAAAACAAAAATCGCGCCAGGGGCAATTTCGTCCTTTTTCTTGACTGTGTCGGAATTGGCGGAAATATGGCAGTTTGATCTGAAATAAAAATCGCGCCGGGGGCAATTTCGTCATTTTTCTCGACTGTGTCGGAATGGGCTCAAATTGGACAATTTGATCGAAAACAAAAATCGCGCCAGGGGCAATTTCGTCATTTTTCTTGACTGTGTCGGAATTGGCGTAAATATGGCAGTTTGATCTGAAATAAAAATCGTGCCGGGGGTAATTTCGTCATTTTTCGCGACTGTGTCGGAATTGGCTAAAA
>NW_019235477.1:0-1293 GCF_002742605.1 Olea europaea var. sylvestris
CGACTGTGTCGGAATGGGCTAAAATTTGACAGGTTGATCGGAAACAAAAATCGCGCCGGGGTCAATTTCGTCATTTTTCGCAATTGTGTCGGAATGGGCTCAAATTTGACAGGTTGATCGGAAACAAAAATTGCGTAGGGGGCAATTTCTTCATTTTTCGCGACTGTGTCGGAATGGGCTAAAATTCGACAAGTTGATCGGAAACAAAAATCGCGCCGGGGTCATTTTCGTCATTTTTCGTGACTGTGTCGGAATGGGCTCAAATTTGACAGGTTGATCGGGAACAAAAATCGTGCCGGGTGAATTTCGTCATTTTTCGCAACTATGTCGGAATTGGCTAAAATTTGAAAGGTTGATCGGAAACAGGAACCGCGCCGTGGGCAATTTCATCATTTTTCACGACTGTGTCGGAATGGGCTAAAATTTGACATGTTGATTGGAAACAAAAATCGCGCCGGGGTCGATTTCGTCATTTTTCGCGACTGTGTCGGAATGGCCTCAAATTTGACAGGTTGATCGGGAACAAAAATCGTGCCGGGTGAATTTCCTCATTTTTCGCAACTATGTCGGAATTGGCTAAAATTTGAAAGGTTGATCGGAAACAGGAACCGCGCCGTGGGCAATTTCATCATTTTTCGCGACTGTGTCGGAATGGGCTAAAATTTGACAGGCTGATCGGAAACAAAAAACGCGCCAGGGTCAATTTCGTCATTTTTCGCGATTGTGTCGGAATGGGCTCAAATTTGACAGGTTGATCGGAAACAGAAATTGCGTAGGGGGCAATTCCGTCATTTTTCGCTACAGTGTCGGAATGGGCTAAAATTCGATAGGTTGATCGGAAACAAAAATCGCGCCGGGGTCAATTTCGTCATTTTTCGCGACTGTGTCGGAATGGGCTCAAATTTGACAGGTTGATCGGGAACAAAAATCGTGCCGGGTGAATTTCGTCATTTTTCGTAACTATGTCGGAATTGGCTAAAATTTGACAGGTTGATCGGAAACAAAAACCGCGCCTGGGGCAATATCGTCATTTTTCGCGACTGTGTCAGAATGGTATAAAATTTGACAGGTTGATCGGAAACAAAAATCGCGCCAGGGGTAATTTCGTCATTTTACTCGACTGTGTCGGAATCGGCTGAAATTTGGCAGGTTGATCGGAAATAAAAATCGCGCCGGAGGCAATTTCATCATTTTTCTGGACTGTGTCGGAATGGGCTAAAATTTGACTGGTTGATCGGACAGAAAAACTACGCCAGGGTCAATTTCGTCATTTTTCGCGACGACGTCGGAATG
>NW_019235477.1:1354-1811 GCF_002742605.1 Olea europaea var. sylvestris
AAAAATCGCGTCGGGGGCATTTTCGTCATTTTTCACGACTGTGTCGAAATTGGCTAAATTTTGACAGGTTGATCTGAAACAAAAACCGCGCCAGGGTCAATTTCGTCATTTTTCGCGACAGTGTCAATATGGGCTGAAATATGGCAGGTTGATCGGAAATTAAAAATCGCGCTTGGGACAATTTCTTCATTTTTCGCGACTAGGTCGGAATTGGCTAAAATTTGACTTTTTGACCGGAAAAAAAAATTGCGCAAACGACAATTTCGTCATTTTTCGCAACAGTGTCGGAATTGGCAAAATTTTGACAGGTTGATCGGAAAGAAAAATCGCGGCGGGGTCAATTAAATCATTTTTCGTGACTGTGTCGGAATGGATTCAAATTTGACAGGTTGATCGGAAATAATAATCGCGCCGGAGGCAATTTCGTCATTTTTCTGGACTGTGTCGGAATGGGCTA
>NW_019235477.1:2047-2227 GCF_002742605.1 Olea europaea var. sylvestris
CAATTTCGCCATTTTTCGCGACTGTGTCGGAATGGGCTAAAATTTGAAGGGTTGATCGGGAACAAAAATTGCGCCGGGGTCATTTTAGTCATTTTTAGCGACTGTGTCGGAATGGGCTCAAATTTGACAGGTTGATCGGGAACAAAAATCGTGCCGGGTGAATTTCGTCATTTTTCGCAA
>NW_019235478.1:0-2226 GCF_002742605.1 Olea europaea var. sylvestris
CCATTAGGTAAACCCTTATGTTTTTGTAGCATAACCCTTAAAAAATATGAATTTCCTGAACAAATTCAGTAAACTAGCAATTGTCACTCAATGGAAAGACACAGTAGGGTACATCAGAATATCACTCCTCTAGCACAATCAGTATTGCATAATGTGAACATAAATTCCATAATTCCAAATTGATAACAGTATTATTTTGCCATCCCAATTTGACAGAAAGTCGGACAATCAGATACTTGTTAATTACAACTAATGCCTATAGGGCACTAGTAAGATACATCGACAGATAGTATCAAAGCAACTTAGCACATTGACATCTAAGGCCAACCTAGTCTTCAGAGACAATAAATGATGGGACTAGACATAGTCAGTTTTGAGTGAGAAATATTATGATATCACCAAGTTCGAACAGCAGCTTTCAGAAGTTCAAAGAAAGATCGAGGAAGGTCAATGAATATTGACATCTAAGCAATGAACGACCAGAAGCTGCACTGTAAATAACTGAGACACCGATCATAACTAGTAGTTTGAGGCACACAGTATGGAAGCAACCATATTTAAAAATTAAATAGCACATCAATATCACAGTTCTTGTGCCCTCCATGAGGAAAAATTGCAGAAAGCAAACAAATGAATATATAATTAGATGAACAGCTATAGAGCCGATTGAATGCCATACATTTTCAATTGCAGTCGATGAACCAAAATCAGGTGATTTTCCTGGGCGGTATGCTAAGATACTCCATAATCCACGAGGATTGCTTACCCAAAAAAGAAGATATTTATCAGCAAGGAAATAAATTGAACTAAACAAAAATTACGTGAAGAGAAAAAAAGTGACGAAGAGCATCATGTGGTAAGAACTCGAAAACATCTGAGAAGCCTAAGTATACCTGCTGCGCCTATTTATTTTCTCATTAGCACTTTTTCTGCCTCGTCCTCTAGAATATTGACGTTGCTCACTAACTGGAGAGGTAGAACTACTGACATCATCTCCCTAGTAGCTCAAACAGAAGCCAATGAGATGCAAATAAAATTGAAATTCATATGTAGAAAATGAGTCATTGTAATAAGCATAATAAGGTACTGATACATGGATATGAAGAACACATAAAATTACATGAATGTTTTAATTGCTCCCTCTTGGGAGGTTATAAAGTTAGGGCATTGGGCATGAGTAAGTCTTCAGGAAACTCATTCTTTCCAGTCGCTTTTTCTGCAATACATGATTCCATTGGTACTGCAGGCTACAGCTTATGCATAATTTGCAGCTTCAGAACCCCTAAACTCAATAGAGAACTTTTGCCAAGGGAGTTAAATGTGTCGTCCAACAAACAACCACGAGTAGAGCAATGACAGCCTCAACTAACTCAATGAGATAAAAAGCGGGATGCTATGCCTATGTAACCTAGAGGTCTGTTTACATACTGATTTCATTTTCTTGCTTTCCCAGTTTAGTTATTTCTTCTTATGTTTCAAAACATTGATCTAATATGTGTTTATTTTTGGAGAAAAATGACATTCCGATTACTCTTTTTAGGTGTGAATAATGTTGCTAGGCTGATAGTTGAAAGAGTTTAAATAACTTTGATCTCTATACGGGTAGCTCCTTAACATTGCTGAAATATTTAGATATATAGTCACAAATCACATAACTGATAAAAATGGACACAGAGGTCTAAGACATATTTCAACGTAGAGATGCTTTGTTGACGAGAAATCCGGGGCTCCCTGCATTTTCATTTTTTTCACCAACAAATCCACCTTTCTTTTCTTCCCCATCCCAGCACGAAAAAAGAAGCTATGGCTGACTCAAGATCTATAGCTATGTTGATACTGTGTTGAAACACTTCATCTAAAAGCTCAAGCTATCAATCAGAGACAATTTTTTGCATACAACATCAAAGATAAATTAAATCGTCAATGTAAAATTAGATTTATATCAAATGGCACCCATCAGAAAGAAACATTAGACCACTCCGTCATTCCATCAGTATCCTACAAGCATCCTTCTCTCTCCGTCTAGTATACAGATTATCTATGCTTTGGCACTTCTTAATTTGATGTACAACTATCAGTAAGAATGAAAATGAAACAGTAGAATTCATATCCCTAATTTGTATGGAGATCAGTCCTTGATGTCAGTCAAAGCACATTAACTTGATAATCAATTGTTTGAGCGGCTGGCACACCCACATCGGAAATGGATATCAATGCATTATTAAT
>NW_019235479.1:0-2226 GCF_002742605.1 Olea europaea var. sylvestris
TGGGCCCATAAGAACTTTTTGGAAATGTAGCGACCGTTTTGGATTGAACTCACCACTTCGTCGGGACGTACGAGGGATTTTGGAGATTTTTCGAAAGAATGAGCACTTGCATATTTGGAACGCTTGGATTGTCGACGTACGAAGAATTGAGCTTAACGTTTGCACACGGTGTCCGTTTTGGGGCCATAAGTACTTTTTGGAAATGTAGCGACCGTTTTGAATTGAACACACAACTTCATCGCGACGTATGAGGGATTTTTGCCATTTTTCAAAAGAATGAGCACTTGCATATTTAGAACGCTTGGAGAGTCGGCGGAAGAAGAATTGAGCGTAACTTTTGCACACGGTGTCCGTTTTGGGTCCATAAGAACTTTTTGGAAATGTAGCGATCGTTTTGGATTGAACTCACGACTTCATTTTAACGTACGAGTGATTTTGGCCATTTTTCGAAGGAACAAGCGCTTGTATATTTAGAACGCTTGGAGAGTCGGCAGACGAAGAATTGAGCGTAACTTTTGCACACGGTGTCCGTTCTGGGCCCATAAGAACTTTTTGGAAATGTTGCGACCGTTTTGGATTGAACTCACCACTTCCTCGTGACGTAGGAGGGAGTTTGGCCATTTTTCGAAATAATGAGCACTTGCGTATTTGGAACGCTTGGATTGTCGACGGAAGAAGAATTGAGCTTAACTTTTGCACACGGTGTCCGTTTTGGGCTCATAAGAACTTTTTGGAAATGTAGCGTCTGTTTTGGATTGAACTCACCACTTCATCGTGACGTACGAGCGATTTTGGCAATTTTTTGAAAGAATGATCACTTGCATATTTAGAATGCCTGGAGAGTCGGCGGACGAAGAATTGAGCGTAACTTTTGCACCCGGTGTCCGTTTTGGGCCCATAAGTACTTTTTGGAAATGTAGCGACCGTTTTGGATTGAACTAACCACTTCATCGTGACGTATGAGGGACTTCGGCCACTTTTCAAAGGAATGAGCACTTGCATATTTGGATCGCTTGGATTGTCGGCGTACGAAGAATTGAGCGTAACTTTTGCACGCGTGTCTGTTTTGGGCCCATAAGAACTTTTTGGAAATGCGGCGATCGTTTATGATTGAACTCACCACTTCATCGTGACGTATGAGGGAGTCCGACCATTTTTCGAAAGAATGAGCCCTTACATATTTGGAACGCTTGGATCGTTGGCGGAGGAAGAATTGAGCGTAACTTTTGCGCACGGTGTCCGTTTTGGGCCCATAAGTACTTTTTGAAAATGTAGCGATAGTTTTGGATTGAACTCACCACTTCATCATGACGTATGAGGGATTTAGGCCATTTTTTAAAAGAATGAGCACTTGCATATTTGGAACGCTTGGATTGTCGGCGTACGAAGAATTGAGCGTAACTTTTGCACACGGTGTCCGTTTTGGGCCCATAAGTACTTTTTGAAAATGTAGCGATAGTTTTGGATTGAACTCACCACTTCATCATGACGTATGAGGGATTTAGGCCATTTTTTAAAAGAATGAGCACTTGCATATTTGGAACGCTTGGATTGTCGGCGTACGAAGAATTGAGCGTAACTTTTGCGCACGGTGTCCGTTTTGGGCCCATAAGGACATTTTCGAAATTTAGCGACCAGTTTTGATTGAGCTCACCACTTCGTCGTGACGTATGAGGGATTTAGGCCATTTTTTAAAAGAATGAGCACTTGCATATTTAGAACGCTTGGAGAGTCGGTGTACGAAGAATTGAGCGTAACTTTTGCACACGGTGTCCGTTTTGGGCCCATAAGGACATTTTCGAAATTTAGCGACCAGTTTTGATTGAGCTCACCACTTCGTCGTGACGTATGAGGGATTTCGGCCATTTTTCGAAAGAATGCGCACTAGCATATTTGGAACGCTTGGATTGTCGGCGTACGAAGAATTGTGCGTAACTTTTGCACAAGGTGTCCGTTACGGGCCCATAAGTACTTTTTGGAAATGTAGCGACCATTTTGGATTGAACTCACCGCTTCATCGTGATGTACGAGGGATTTTGGCCATTTTTTGAAAGAATGAGAGCTTGTATATTTAGAACGCTTGGAGAGTCGACGGACGAATAATTGAGCGTAACTTTTGTACACGATGTCGATTTTGGGCCCATAAGAACTTTTTGAAAATGTAGCGACCTTTTTGGATTGAACTCACCACTTCGTTGTGGCGTACGAGGGATTTTGGTGATTTTT
>NW_019235480.1:0-2226 GCF_002742605.1 Olea europaea var. sylvestris
CTCGAGTTTCTGGTTTTGAATTTATGAAAAACCAGAATAAATATAACTTATTGGTCTAAAACCGGGAATTTGTATATCCTTCTATTTTTATTCATAAATTTACACACGTGTTGGAAATGGACTTCTCTTTGCTTCATTTTACTTTACTCAGCCCCTCTGTGATGGAACTTGTTTGGGGAAAAAATATTTTAAATAGTGAATTTTTGAAGACGTACGGATAAAAAGTAAAAAAAATAAAAATTTGAGTTTATATGTATAATATTTTATTATTTAAATGTATATTTGAAAATAAGTATGTAGGAAAAGAGTTTTGAAATAATAGTTCCGCTCATTTTATGAAAAAGTAGCAGCTTGTTGCTGCAATTCTTTTGCTGGAATTCTTTTGCTGTAAGTTAATAAAATAATTTTGTGGACTTCTTGAAATTTTCAAATTTTAAACAAGATTCTATATTATTTTAATGTTGTATATATTTAGCAACTGTTTGAAAGCACTTAAGGGTGTGTGTGAGCCCATTTCATTTTGAAAAATGGATTATGGAATAGTAAATTGATGGAAAATATATAGTTAAAAAGGAAAAAAAGTTTTCTGATTTGTGTGTATTATTATATTAATGAAGAATATGTAGTTGAAAATGAGTACTATAAAAATTTAATATTGTAGAATATAAAATAATGGGTGACAAACAGGGGCTAAATTTTTTTAAATAATTTATTTTACAATAACTGCAAGCCATTGAGTAGATATGTCGAGTTAGATCACTTACCCACTTTGGCCCGCATTTTTTTAAAAATGAAAATAGATTGAATAATGTTTTTTTGAAAAATGAGTGGTTGAAAAAAATGAAAAGTTTTTCAATTTACATATAATATTATTTTATGAAAAATTATGTAGTTCAAAATATGAGAAATAAAAATTAAATGTAACGAAATGTAATTTAATCCCTGTTTGATTCTCATTCTTTAGCCTCAAAAATGAAAAATATGATCATTATTTTTCACATCAAACCACCGTATTTGATTTTCTATTTTTTTGTGTAAGTCTCATAACGACTATGTTTTTCATTCTTATTATTAGAAAAATGAGAATCAAACGGGCTTTAATGAGATTCAAACATGGGCTTATAAAAACAGTTGCCACGTTTGAATTTTTTTTATTTAAAATATTTAAACTCGAAAAATACTGTTCCCAAAAATGAGAGAATAGGGACAGCGGTCGGTGAATGAATGGGTGAGATACATTGAAAGGCAAGATTGTACCTTCCAAATGATTCAACGAGGACAGGAATGGAACACCAATTTACAATAGCTGTAAATGCATTAAAAGGTCGGAAAATGATGTTTGCCCAGGTTTAAAGACAGGAAAAAACAGATTGATTTAACAGCAGATGATTATATTTTTTGTGTTTTATTTTTCAAACATTCCAATCGTGTGTTAAAACGTGTGCACCCTGTTTTATAACATGTTCATATAGTAGCATTGTTGAAAAAGGTGATAGAGGTTGTCAGGTGGACCAATATTTTTTTAATTCGATTATAATGTATGTACAAACAGGTTTATATATACATGATATGATTAAGAATATCTTCAACCAAACAAAGAGAAAAAATAAAAATAAAATAAAAATTCTCCACTCTTTTCGACGCATCGTCTATATAATTATATTACGTAGAAATAGCATTATTCTTTTTATTTCATATTTTACTGTTTAAAAAAAAGTGAAATCTCTTTAAAACCCAAATTAAAGGCTGTCAAATAGGGGCTTAAATAACATTAATTAGTCTAAATTAGTTTCAATACATCTTGAAATTGTAATTTTTGTGTTATAATCTGAGCTTGAGTCCTTGGCTCCATGCGCGTTCCACCCAGTATTCATCTTGAACACTAGGTCAAGAATTCGACCTCACCACGAGTCTTTATCCAATTAGTTCCATACCAATGACCCTGACCTTGCACAGGTTCATATTGGGGGTCCAAAGTCCTTATTCGACAATGAGTCCTATTCGCCTATACTCGCAATGTCATAGCTAAGATGCGAATTTCACGACCATCAGGAATCTCATCGATTCTAGTCTATTATTGTTATCGTAAGGGTGTTTCAATCCTTATAGGATTGCAATTCTTATACTCGAAATATACCCATGGCTTATCCATAATTCATATATTTTTTTCATTATTGTTCACTTGAAAGTCTTGCTCTTATATTTTTCTCCAACTGCTTTCTAACT
>NW_019235481.1:0-27419 GCF_002742605.1 Olea europaea var. sylvestris
TTTTTGGCCAGCAGCAAAGTTTTTTCCATCAAAGTTCTTCCCATCGTCTCTTTGTTCTTTACAAGGGGTTCGATGATGGAAGGAAATTTTTGGGATGCTTGCAGGCCATCTTACTTGCTGAGAGTGCTTCTCATGCCCGCCATTGCAGCTATGCATTTAGGAAGGCGGTGCGAGGTCAGTCCACCTTCTTACTCGACGATCGACCGAGAGATTAGCTTACTTTTAATTGTAGCTTGTAGAGCATCTATTATTTGTATCTTGCAACTTTGTAATGAACGCTTGATAATAAAGGAATTTATTTGAACGTATTTCACTCTGACCTTTTTATCCTTAATCGTTCAACATGTTTTGATTACACTTTTATCTGTTCACTTTTCCATAAAGAAGGAACATATTTTTTCAAATATTTGCCGTTGATGAATCTCACGTGCTTGGTGCCATCTAAATCTTCCAAATGATATACTCCATTGGGCAACACACTGTTTACTTTGTATGGTCCTTCCCAATTGGGCGACCACTTCTCGTACTTTGCATCATTGCTATCCAAAGGGAGTATCGTCTTCCAAACTAATTCGCTCAGGCTGAACGACTTGGCTATGACTTTTTATTATAAAACTTAGCCATTCTCTGTTTTTGAACTTGCAATCTATCTAAGACGTCCAACTTTAATTCCTCCAACCCCAATAAATTTTTAACTAGTGATTCGGTATACTTATCATCATTTAACTTATATTGCAATCACACTCTAATCGATTGCACGTTGATTTCCATAGGTAAAACAGCCTCCTGTCCATAAGTAAGTTGAAAATGAGTAATTTTAGTACTTGACAGAGGTGATGTTCTATAACCCCACAAGGCCTTATTCAGACATTCGTACCAATTTCTGGCATTTTCATCTATCATCTTTCTGATTATATTTTTTAGAATCTTATTAGAAGATTCTGCTTGTCCATTGGATTGAGCGTAATATGGTGTGGAGTTTACTAATTTAACCCCAAACTCGCTCAAAAATTTGTTTACTTGATCCCCATTCAAAGATGTTCCGTGATCTACCATCAACGTTTGTAAAATTTCAAACCTATAAATGATGTGATCACGGATACACTCTATGACATTCTTTTGGGTGATCTCTTTCAAAAGTACCGCCTCTATCCACTTGGTGAAATAGTCGGTTGCAACTATAACAAAAGTATGTTGCTTGGACGATGGGGGATAAATCTTTCCTATCAGATCTATCGCCCAACCCTTGAACGGTCAAGGTTTAATAATAGGTGTCATCTCTCGTGCTGGCGCCCTTTGTATTGGACCATACTTTTGGTATGCTAAACAACTCTTTGCATACTGAACGCATAATTCTCCCATATTTGGTCAAAAATATCCACTCCTAATAATTAACCATCTCATCCTTTGGCCACTTTGATGAGCTCCACATATCCCTTCGTGCACCTCAGCCATGATCGTCCTGGCTTCTTGCAAACTTACACACTCTAGCAATACACCATCAGAGCGTTTCTTAAACAATTCTTCATCTATTAGTGTATAGTTCAGCAAACACAGCTTCATTTTCCTACTAATCCCTCCATTAGGTTCTTTAAGGAACCTTTTAATCTCTGTTCTCCAATCCATTGCATCTCCATCTTGTATGCAGTGAAGTTCAATCCTTCTTGCCCTTCTTTGGGTCACGGGCAATATGGTTCCACACTCACAAGTAGACTTCCAATTCAAAACCTTTGAGTACCCTGAGGCCATTTGGGCCAACTTATTTGCCACGTCGTTATATATCCTATTAACGCATTGAAGTTCTACTTAGTCAAATTCTTCTAACAATTCTTAGGCGATCTCATATTGACTTATAATGGAATCACTTTGGCATTTAAAATCACCAATCAATTGGTGAATTACCAATTGAGAATCGTGTTCGCTTATTTATTTGTTTCTAATTTAAAACCCACTGCAAGTGTACAGTTCGTTAACAAGTAGTAAAATGGACTATGAGTCCAAGTATCGTTCCCACGAGGATTGAATTAGCTCTAATTAGACTAATGTGACTTTAACCGAATCTAATTGAATGAAAATTTGGTTTAAATGTGAAAAGCCCTAATTTTGAAAGAAACCCCCAATTAGAAACCCTAATTTTGAAGAAAACCCTAATTTCGAAATTGGAGACTCTAATTTCGAAATTCCCCTAATTAAATGACTCAGCAACTCAATTAAAATGTAAATATGCAATGTTGTAAATTAAATTGTAGAAATAAGTTGAAATAAAATCATTGGGATATCGAATCCCCATTTGATTTCTATAAACCCTAATTTCACAAATCCAATTAATCAATGGAAAATTGTCAATTCAATGTTCCTACGCCTATCTAATATACTCTCTCGATATATATTAGATCTATTTCTGCATATCATCAGCCTATATTTCTATGGATGATGTAACATACAAAAACGCATGAAATTCTATGAACAATTACCGAACTGCATAAAGCATAGGGGTATATTTCTATCCCCTATCGGACCCTATGTCAATTTATATATATCGAGTCTATTCTACTTCTTTTAAATGTAAAGAATAAACCATCACAATCACATAATAAATGGCCAATAAATCATGGATTCAATCAAAACAATATAAATCAAACAATTTATTCCAATGACAATTTATATTAAACTCATGAAATATAGGAATTTATAAGAAAATCAAAGGTTCATCGACTCCCAATGAAATAAAAAAAACTAGCCTATCATGTTTTGAAGAAAATTACAAAAATTGAATAAAGGAGAAGACATCACCCTATTATAATTGATTCTTGAAATCTTCAATCTTGATGAAATCCTCCTTCTTCTTGCATAAATTCTTGGATCGTGATGTTATTGCATGCCTCTTTGCTCCCAAAACCGTGTCCTCTTGTTCTGGACGTGTTCTTGGGTATATATAGCGTGTCCAAATTAGGTTAAAAAAAGGGTTGGAGTCGAAAAGGAAACTGCAGAAAAACCCTAAATCTACACCTATGCGACCGCATAGAAGGATCCTATGCGGTCGCATAGGTCATTTGAAATTCACAAATTTTTCCCTGCATCCATCTATGCTACCGCATAGATGGTTACACTATGCGGTCGCATAGATATAACCAACTATGTGGTCCTTACATTTTGGTCCCTTAACTTCCTTGTTGCTTCTCTTGACTTCTTTCTTCGATTTCTTCATATTTTCAACAAATTTTATCTTCCAATTGATGATTGACACCATAAAATCTCATGCCACTCATTCGGCACATCTTTTGAGTATTTGCACCTTTAGTCCTCCATCTTTCAATTGTCTTCAATTCAGTCCCTTTTCACTTCTTTCTTCTTCCAATTGTTTTGCTTTGTCATTGAGCTCATACTTGGCATGTTTTTACTCTCATTTTTCATTTAGCTCAACTTCTCAATATTTGCACCTTTGGTCCTCGAACTATCAATTTGTTGCGTTTTGGTCCTTCTTCGGCTCTTTTATCCTGAATTCCACATTTTCCATTGAAATACCTACATTTCATGATTTTAATAGGATTAAGCCACAATTCAACCATTTTATCCATGTTTAAGTCATGTTTGTGAACCAAATAAGTGTGTAAAACTTATCAAATCGCCCCTAAAGATCACATTTTTTACTCCCATTTCTATCATTAGTTCTAGGCCTACGATTAAGGCTTCATATTCGACCTGATTGTTGGTGCACATCCTGTTTAAAGTGAACGCGAACTTGTAGCAAATCCCTAAAGGATTAATCAATGCTACTCCTACTCCTGCACTTTTAGAGGTTTTTGACCCATCGAAATACAACACCCAAGGTTTTAGCTCGAACGAATTGATTTCTAATTCAATTTCTTCGGGCATGTCAAGGCATGGATGATCGGCTAGAAAGTCAGCCAAAACCTGATTTTTTACTGCCTTTTGAGGTATATATTGTATCTCTAATTCTGATAAAACTAATGTCCAAAGGCCTACCATTTGGTGTAAAATAGGGCGCGAGAACATATACTTAACTAAATTTACTTTAGAAATTAAATAAACGGTTACGGGCCGTAAATAAGCCCTTAATTTTGTACATGTGAAATATAATACAAGACATAATTTTTCGATAGTAGAGTAATTACATTCACATTTTGTTAACCGTCTACTTAAATAGTAAATTGCCCTTTCTTCACCAAATTGGTCTTCCTGTGCGACCATTCCAGCTATTGATTCTTTTTTAAACTGATACATACACTTTCATTGGCCGTCCTTGGATTGGTGACACCAACACTGGTGGACTTGATAAATATGTCTTCAGGCTTTCAAAAGCCTTTTGATGTTCTTCTTTCCAGATAAATTCGTCCTAATTTTTCAGCTTTAAGAGCGGCGAAAAGACTTTAGTTCGCCCTGCACAGTTAGAAATAAAGCGTCTTAAAAAGTTTACTTGACTTAGAAACCTTTGCAATTCTTTTTTGTTGTTAGGTGGTTTGGCCTCTAAAATGGCCTTCGCTTTATTTTTATCAAGTTCAATCCCTCTTTTGTGTACCAAGAAACCAAGAAAGTTCCCTGCATTAACACCAAATGCACATTTCAAGGGATTCAACTTTAGTTTATATTGCTTCATTCGCTCAAAGGAACATCTTAACTGTTCAAAATGGTCCTCTTCTTTAATGGATTTGATCACTATGTCATCTACATACACTTCAACAAACTTGCCTATCATATCATGAAAGATTAAATTCATTGCCCTTTGATAAGTTGCTCCTGCATTTTTTAGGCCGAAAGACATGACCACCCATTCAAAACATCCTAGAGATCCAGGGCATCTAAAGGCAATTTTGTGTATGTCTTCTTTAGCTATATAAATTTGATTGTATCCTGAATACCCATCTATGAAAGAATACATGACGTGTCTGGCTGTTAAGTCTACTAAAGAATCCACCATGGGCATTGGATACTCATCTTTGGGTGTAGCTATGTTTAAATTCCTAAAATTTATGCACACCCTTAGTTTACCATTCTTTTTTAGTACTGGCACGATATTGGACAACCATTTGACATATCTGGCTGTTCTAATAAAGCCTGCTTTCAATAATCGCTCCATCTCTTTCTTAATCTCAGGGAGTACATTAGGAGCAAAACATCTAGGAGGCTGCCTATGAGGTTTAAAATTAGGCTTAGTTGGTAACCTATGTTCCACCAAGTCTCTATCTAAACCAAGTATTTGTTCATATTCCCAAACAAAACAATCATTATACTCCTTTAGCAAGCGATTAATTTATCACTAACCTCTTGATCGAGCATCTGGCTGATGAATGTTGGACGATATTCTCCTTCATTGCCAATATTTACTTTGATCAGAGGGTCTTGTGCTTGAGCGTATCCAGGTTTGATGATCCGCATCACTTCGTCGTCCAGTTCCCTTGTAAGTACTTCTTCTTCTAAACAGTCCACCTTGTTGACTTCTCGACCAATGCTTTGTTCTAACTCGAATACTGCTAATTTGTCTTTCAGCGCTTTCAGGGTTGTCTCTTCTTTCGCCTTGTCATTGCATTCCTTATTGAAAGCCATTAATTTGGCTTTGAAGGCCTGAATATCGGCCGTTTGCTCTTGTTGTTTAGAACTCATTCAAGACTCCTTAATTATTCTTTTGCCAATTATTGACTCTTCTAGGGCCACTATATTTGGCCTCATCTGTCAGAACATTTCAGTGAGTGCGTCCACTGAAAATGGCTCTTCGCTTTGCACGATAACTTGAGTTTTTTCCCCATCTTGTACTACCCTGACAGGTCCATAGTTTCCTTTGTACATGAACTTTTCCACCGAGTTTGCTTCTGCGACAAAAGTCCTATGATCGACCTATACCACCTTTGTTTCGCCCTTGTTATTCCAAAAAATCAAGCATTGATGGAGCGATGAGGGTATACAGCGACTTCTATGTATCCAATCTCTTCCTAGTAACACATTGTAACTAGTAGGACCATCTATTACAAAGAAGACTGTGGTCCTAGTAGTTGTCCTTATAGTTATGTCCAATGGCATAACTCCCTTAGCTGAAGTTGTTCCTCCATTGAAACTTGTAAGGATGATTTCTGTTGGAATCATGTCACCCTCTGTCTTTGCAAATTTCCTCATCATCCTAGATGGAATGGTGTTTATAGCTCCTCCATTATCAACAAGCACTTTTGTCACAGGGATGCCGTTAACTAAAGCTTTAACGTACAATGGCCTTAAGTGTTTAGTCAATTTCATGGCTGGCCATTTAAGAATAACCTTTTCGACAGCCTCTATTTCTACTTCCTGCTTGTTTTCTGTCGAACTATCCCCCTGTGATAAGTTGATGTGCAGCTTATCGTGCTGAGCCTCTATCTCCTGAATTTCCTCCTTACTGTTTTCTAATGCTTCCTCATCAGTTACTCAACCTGTGGAAAGGGGCATTATTTTTGGAGGTGATCCATACTTTTCAGAGCGAGGTACTCTCTTCTTCCTTTTGGGCATCCCGTACAGTATGTAGAAATCAAAAGGACACCCAGATGGTTCTCCCAACAAGTCTACTTCGCGAACTCCCTCTCGATGTAGTTGTTTCAACAGAGTATTGTGCGATACTCCTCTCCTTCTTCTTTCTACTTCTAGGTCGATTTCTTCTTCGATGTCTATCATTCCGTCGTCTTCTTCATCATTGTAAGCCTCTCTAAAAGTCTGGCCTTCTTTACTTTCCAACACGCAAGCTCTCCTTCGTTGTCCTCCATTTCTTCTTCTTCTTTTTCTTTATTCTTGAATTCATTGGCCAGTAAGTAATTATTAGTCACGACAGGAGATAACGTACCGAACTGGATAGTAAGGGGCTGATCTGGATCTTCTCTATCCCTTCTGTCTTGTCCAAACTTTGATCCCCTAGAAGAAGTTTCTGACAGTTCTTTCATTGATTCATCTGTATCGGTCTCTTCACTATCTTTGAGAACATTTTGATTGGCTACCTTGAGTAGTTTAGGCGATTTAGGATGTGGCACTCCCTGTTGCTGCCTCATCATTCGTCCATAGTTTCGTTGAAAACGCCTTTGTTGGATTCTAGTCATCTCATCGAAGGGTATTGCCCTTTCTGCATTACACTGGAACGAATGCCATACATTTGGCCGGCGAGGTTGCGGCCTGAATGTTCTCCCATTATCTACTGGCCTGAATTGCCTCTCAAAAGGCGATCCTCTATAGAATGATGTACCTCGCCCTCTACCAGGCTGAGTGTTTGAGAAGAAAATAGGGTGATGGGGATGCTGCCATATCCCTGGTTTCTCCGTGTTCCCACTCACTTCTCTTTTACATCTTGCACACAGGACGTCTTCGTCCTTTTTTGGCTCTTTTCCCTTGATTCGTTCAAAGACATTGGGATGTGGTCCAGGGTCCTCTTCTCCATCATCTATGACCAACTTGAATTTTGGCAACTTGTTTTTGAAACCAGCCGTTGCCATGTTCACTCCAAGTGGTTGTGGAAAAGAATTTTCATCCACTGTCATCTTCTTCTTATCGTCGAACGTAATTCGTCCTGACTCAATGGCATCCTGCAATACATGGCAAAAAACCAAGCAATTGTTAGTCAAATGTGACCATGCATTATGCCATTTACAATATTTTTTACCCTTAATTTGTTCAGGGTTTGGCAATTTATGCTTATCGCTCAACTTTATCTGTTTATCCCTATATAATTTATCAAATATAAAGTCAGTCTTGGTTACATCGAACAAGAACGTTCTAGCCTTTATGTTTTCATCTTTCATGGGCTCATCTTTGTCTGATGGTCTAGGCTTAGCCATTATAGGACAAGTATACGTGTCTCCTTTGACCAATTCGTCCAAACACATTTCGGCTTGATCATATGACTTGTCGCTGATGGTATGAACGTTAAAATTTAGGTCTTTGTAATAAGTCCCTTTACTAGAATTTTTCATCTGCTCTTCTTCTCTTATCAGTCGTTCATACCTAATCACATTCGCACTCAACTGAAAAAGGTCAGGAAATTCCTTGTCTTGGAATTTCTTTTTTAAATCAAAGCTCAAACAGCCCTGATCGATTTTGACAAATTCTTTTTCGGGCAGAGGTACAAAACACTTGCTTCTTGCTATCTTGAACCTTTGGAGAAAACTTTCTGCCCATTCGTTTGGCATTTGACGTAGATTCGCCAAATCAACCAAAGTGACTTCAGACTCAGTTTTATAAAACTGAGCATGGAATAATTGTTCCAATTGTTGCCATGTTTGAACAGAGTTCGCTGGCAAGTTGATGAACCAGGAGAAAGCTACTCCTGTTAATGAACTAGGGAAAAGCCTCATTTTATGGTAATCAGTTACATCGCCACTTTGCAATGTGAATCGCCCTATGTGTTCTAGAGTAGACACCTCTCCTAAACCGGTAAATAGTGAGAATTCTGGCACTTTATACCCTCTAGACCATGGATATGCTTGGTCTACTCAATCAGGATATGACTTTGTATAAGTCGGCCTAATAACAGAATGCACCCCAAAAGCCATCTGATCCTGTACGATTTCCATAATCTGATTCCTCAACATGACGTTGGGGTCATATGGAATTCCTACAGGTTGGTTAACCGGTTGATTTGCATGAGGCCTGATGTTTGGTCCTTGATTGGCAACAAAGTTACCATGATTAGGGCCATTACCATTAGCCTAAACATCTATTCCCTCATTAACACGTGGGGTATTCTGTCCATTGTTTAGGACATTATCTCTTACAATTGGATTACCCCCCAAGTTAGGCGTACCACTACCATTGCTCTGATTTGGCACTGCACCACCTCCTTGGTTTGAAGTAGAGGGACCAGAAAGTGGTTCTATCCCTTGATTCGGATTTAGAACTGAGGGATTACGTCCCACAATTGTCCTAGTTTGAAAGTGATTTGCAAGAGGCATAACCGGTTGACATAGTTGGCCTATTAACTTATTCATTATTTCGTTCAAAGTGTTTAGTTGTTTGGCCATGTTGTCATAATGTGCATTCCCATTTTGGGTAAATCTTTCCATATTATGAATATTTCGAAAATTTACTTGTTCAACGACATCTTGTGTGAGTTCTCCAAGTAGTGCACGCATAGTTCGAGGACTCAACTCCGTCATTGGTTCGTAACGACTGTTACTGCTCTGATTCTGTCCATTTGTTCGTGGAGAGGCATGCTGCTCTTCATATCGCTCGATCACAGACTGGACTCCTTCCTGACTTGCTGCTTCCTTATCGGATCTCTGAGGCATATTGCTTCACCTTTTGTATTTTCAACACCAAACACCACTGTCCCACTGGGCGTGCCAAATTGTTTCGCGCGGGTTCGTCACTAACAATTAAAAAGAGATCAGACGATTGTGTAAGGGACAAACCTCTTGAGACAAAGTCCTAAAAAGGGGTGTTCTTTATTGGCGATGTCTTTACAATCGGAAAGTAAAAACAGAATGCCTCTAAGGGGCGCAAGCACACGAGTTACTGAAAGAAGTGTTTAAATCTAAACTAAGAAATTTAAAATTACATGTTCTCTGTTCGATAGTTTTTTTATTCGGGTCCCTTGCTCTATGTCTTTTCTTCCTTTTATACTCCCTGGATGATCTCTTTGGAATCAACCGCCTAAAAACTGCTTGATCGTTCTATAACTGCCAACTTTCCTCGTAATGGCCAACTTGTCATGGAACTGCCTTTTTTAACTGCTGCCATTACTCTTTGTCGTTCAACTGTTTTCGATTGAATTTCTTGAATCGTGGAACGTGATAGGGCTGCTTAATAACTGCTTTGATAATTGCGCTTTTTGATAACCATAACACTTCATGTTTGCTAAAATCTTGGGTAACTCGAAGGTTTGGACGAGAATAGAGTGGCAGCTCTGGGCGACTGCATGGCATTCCATTCGCTCAGATCCTGGGCGACTTGCAAGTTTGGGCGATGGTGTTATCGCGTTCACGGGCCTCCCTATTTGGGCCTTCATCTTGAATTGTCTGATTGGGCTTCATTCTTTCGGCTATCTGATTTGAGGATCCTCCAATAGGACTTCATTCCTTGGACCGTACGATTTGAGCTGAATTTTTATGTGTCAACAGAAACCTACCCAACTCCAAATAAGAGGCAACAACCTGAAACCCGAAATATCCAACCAGATATCTCAGTCAGAAACAAAAGCCCCAACATTCTTACAAGACAGACCAATTCATATACCTCCCTGAGAGAGGTAGATCTGAAAAATGAATTATGACAGCCAAGACACCCTGGCTTTGAACCCCTCTGCTTTTTTATTATTCAAATCTCCAAAGTTAGCATTGAACTTAAATTTGTCTCGTTAGAAGCAGGGAGGTGAAGAAAATCTATGAATCAATAATACAATAGAAGTTCCAGTTAAAACATCCATCCTTGTTCTTCAGTTTTCCACCATTTTTTACGTCCTTCAACAAAATCGTGAGAGTTTCATTAATTTATCTCGACTACTGCTACTCTATGATGTGACCATTGTGTAATATATATATATATAAATAAAGCCAAATTAGGGGGCCACTAAGTTTTTGTTCTGCAAATGAGATCATAATTGTTTACAAGCAAGATCAAGGTTTTCAAATGCTGAGAGGTAAGGGATTACAAAGGGAATGAGAAGCACAAGTAGTTAAGTCCTCAAAAGGGCAAATCTTGGGTAGAATCAGAAACGTGTTTTCTGATTAATTTCCGTGTTTTCTTGCTTCAATTCTTCTTTGAGGAAATTTTTGTTTCTAATAAGAAAATCTCAGATTTAATTTAATCTTAAGTGTGTGTGTGTGTGTGTGTTTGTGTTTTTTTTTTTTTTTTTAACTAGAAATAGCTTCAAGATAAAGGATTCCCCCCCCCCCCAACCCCATGCATGTGTAATAAATTAGTCCATAATTTAGATTCGCTAATAAAAATATACGTGCATGCAAATACAAATAGAGTAACGACTTACCAAAATCATGGTATATGCATGATAATAATCAAATCATGACTTAAACAAACATAGAAAACACAAAAATACGAAGGAAATTAAATGATGCAAGATATGAGAGAAAGACGGATTTTCGACTCCTAGACTGGCGCCAAGAGGATCAAATCAACATCATTCTCTCAAGATACAATGCTTCTCTCATAATTAATATAGCACAATATTAATTTTGTCGAACGAACCAATGCTTAGCTGTACTTTTCTAGAAGGAAGATATCTAATACGATCCTAATTGCTTCTGTTGAATTCTACTGCTGCTGAATAGAGTTGATACTGTTGTTGCTCCTATCTGAACCTGTGAAGCTATTGATGAACCTGTCTTGTGGGTGATTACTGGATCTAGTTAGGTAGTCAATATGGTGGCTGATTTATGAAATGGAAAGTGCACATGTAATTGACGAAATAAGCCGTATGAATTAGTTGGGAAGGATGGATTGTGAACAAGGAATTATTGTACTGTTTATTTAAATGAAATGAAGAACATAAAGTAAATGAAATAACATTTCCTAAGGCATTCGAGAGGCCTTGGTCTCTCCTGAATTTTCCCAATCTTTTCCTGAATTTTCCCAATCTTTCCTGAATGATGTCCCGCTTTCCCCCCATTACATTTATAGAGAATTTACTAGTTTGTTATTATAATTCTGCCCTTTTGCTAACTAACTTTGGAATTCTCTAGAATATTGAACTAATAACAACTTGTATTGGAATATTGGAGGTGGGGGTCTATCAATATCGAACAGGAAACTCAAAAATAATATGAAGGGGGTGTTTGATATCCATTTTCTTGTAAAAATATATTTTAGAATAGTAAATTGATGAGAAATGTGTGGTTAAAAAATAAGGAAAAGTTTTTTATTTACGTGTAATGTTATTTTAATAAAGAATGTGTAGTTGAAAAAATAAGAGAAAAAAATGCATTTTGAAAAAATGGGTACCAAACGGGGCCGAAAATTATTTTGATAGAATTTGAAGAAATAAAAGAATTAGAAATAAATTATATGGAAGTGATTTGGAGTGAAGAAAATTGAATTAGGAAGGTTTTATTTATAGATTTTCATGCGTCTCCTCGAATGGACACATCTTTTGGTGCAAATTAATTTCAACCATTAGATTGCACTATTTCATATTTAATAGTGTAGATTACACCTTATTAAAATGTTACATCCATTCTGAAACAACACAACTCTTTGAAATGCACATTTTGTACTTGAAGAGTCGTAACTAATTATCGCACTAATTGGAGAATTTTTCAATTTACCTTTACAAATATTCCAAGATTTCCAAAACAATCAAGAATTTGGCAGTTTGGCCGTGGAATCCAGTCCGAGTCTTTTGTTTATATTTTATTTCAATGGCTGGAAACAGATTGTGTCTTTAAAACATTGCATTTGAATATTACTAAGCATATGTTTGGCCTCCATTTTTTCAGAAATTCTTTTTTCAAAATTCATTTTTAACTAGACATTCTCTCATAAAATTATATTATACATAAATCGAAAATTTTTCCTTTTTTTTTAACTACGCATTCTCTTACAAATGACTATTCTAAAACTCATTTTCCCCACAATTTTCATTAAAATTGAGCCCAAACAAGGCCTAAGATTTCAAAGATCATCATATTCATGTAGTAGTAGTAGTAGTAGTAGTAATAATAATAATAATAATAATAATAATAATAAATCAGTCAAGATTCTTTCCTCTCATTCTATAACATTTTGCAGTTTCCAGTCCGTTTTGAGTCTTTTGACCACAATCTTAAGGGTTGTTTACCAAACTTTTTGATTAAAAGAAATTACTAAATTTTAATAAAAGTTGATGAAATATTTGATTAAAAAATTGGTAAAAACCGTGAATTTCATGAAATATGTGGTTAAGATCAAATTATGACTGATATTGAAAGTTAAAAAAATAAAAAAATTAAAAGAAGCACTAGATCACAACATCTAGGCACTATATCTTTCAAAGATCAATTAGCATCTTTTAAGGATAGGTGGATTTACATTTTATACAATATTAAATTAAATTTAAACTGTCAAAAGCTATTTATATTCTTTATAGAATTTTCTTTCCCTAATATTTCAAAGTAAAATGAACACGTAGAAAGTTTAGCTGTAAAAGTTGTTTTTCAAAAGCTATTGGAGAAGTTTTAGAGAACCAATATTCTAAATAACCAGTTGTCATTACAGAAGCAGATAAAGCAAACTTTATTTTCTCTTTATGGAAAAGCATGAAAAATAAACTAGTGAGTTTATAATGATATGCTTGTCTAATCACTTTTTCTTCTAAAGATAAAGTAGAATATCGTCTGATTTCCATTCTTTGGCTACAAAAATGAAAAATATTACTGTTATCTATTATATTAAGCTACCATATTTGAGTTTATATATCTTGTGTGAGTCTCGTAACAGGTGTATTTTTAATTCTCATTCTTAGAAAAATGGAAATCAAACGGGCTCTAGATTATGCCACTGATGTGTACATGTCATCACCGAGGACATGCAACTAGTTGAACGGTATTAAATGAATATGTAGTTCTTGGTGTAGAACGCATAACATAACTGAAAATATGTGCCAACAAATGGAAGTGACATCAATTGACAAAAAATGAAGGGAAATATTTAGGGTAAATGGACAATGTTTTATGTAGATTTGAAGAAGAGTAAACTTCGCCATGGGTCTCTCATTTTTCGTAAGTATGAAACCTATGTGCCGAATATACAATTTGTTGCACTCATTATTCAGATCTTTTGAATCCATGGCATCCGTGTGTCCCTAGCTAATGAAAAAAGTTTATTTAAATGTTATTTAGTCACACCTAGGTGATAGGTCATTCCATCATTGTCGTGGGTCCTTCACTTTCATTACATCGATGTGGATTGCCACGCAAAATAGCAATAGAGCTTTGAATGAGTGTGTTAAATTGTACGAAAAGATTTCATTTATTTCGAAACAATTCAAACAGTTAGTTTATCTTTCGTTAAAAAATTCGGATATGATAAAGTTCTTTGGTATTGATGAAATATATACCTCTTGCTTCTGCTCATCCTCGGCATCACGCGAGTTGCATGATGTCATTTACCTGTTCAAAAAATTGTTTTTATTAGCTAGGAACATGGGTATCACATTCTTAAAAGGTCACCATTAGAACAAGTTATAAAGAAGTAGAGGAATAATAAAATAACATGTTTTGTAGTTAACAAGGATATAGATACCTAAAAACTTCTAATGGCAGCAATGAAATTATCAAATTGACAAAAAGAAAATTACATGGCAGGCCTCAAATTTATTAAGAATACATTTCTTCCTGTAAAACTTGTGGCAGTCCTCAAAAGTAAAAATATCCTTGTCTTCAACCTCTTGTTTCTAGCTCACTATGGATGGACAAAATATACTCGAGTGTGCAGTTTCCATAAGAAAATATGTATGTGCATACTTCAAAAGATATTGGTATATATGCATTGAGAGACGATGGGGTTAATCTGTATCCTGAGGACTAGATGCAATGGATATAATAAACCATATATCTAGACCTCAGGATGCAGATTACCTGATCCTTCCCAACCCAAAGACGAGGAGGAGGAGGAGAAAAAGAAGATATGCATGCACAATTAGTTTCATGCAAATCAAAGAGTAAGAGGTTGGTGAATCATATGTGCATGTAGGACTGGAATTTATAATGCCTAAGATAGCATATATTAAGTTCCCCAGTACAAGTAATATTTTGTAAAGAAAGAGACTAATATTATATTAATATGAAGACAAGATAACTAAGGTTCTATGATTAGCAATTATATAAGATTATGTTCTCTGTTAACCAATGACAAGGAAAAGAACCATTCTTTTCTCAGACAATGATATTTCTTTCTTGACTACTTTTTTTAACAGGACCAGCTATCACTGACCATAGCTGGTCTTATTAATCTAAAACAATATTTCTAGCCGTTTGTCAGGGTTTTTGCTTCTTATAAAAGAGTTTTCTGTAGAACAGATTGTTTAAAAAACTCTTCTAACCACTGAAAAGAAAAACACTTACAAAAAATTATTCAAACAAATTCAAAAGTAGTTTTTTGATATTTCAAAAGCTTTATCAAATAGGCCCTTCATTTATTTTCCATACGGGTCGAAAGACATAAAGCAAACAAGGAATTAGTACTCCATAAGCTTGTCATTGTATTGATTCTTATCAAGAATTTTACATCTGATTTAACTTGATGATCTTACACGTTGTTCATATTCTATTCCTTTTAGTAAGTGAAATGCACAATTTCTCCCTAGGTTTTAAATTGTCTAGATATTCCGTTGCTGAAATAAGTAATTGGTTAAACAAAGAACCTATATTTTTGCAATTACTAAATAATAAACTAGTAGGATTGATGCTTGTGCAGAAAGAGGAAAAACTGGAATAGCCCACACATATTTGTTAGTGCTAAGAGGACATATTGAATTAACACTCCCTTGTCGAATGTTACGAGGGAGGAAAAAGTTAATATGAACAAGGAAAATTACATTTTTAGTAACGTTAATTGGACAATATTTAAGTATTAGAAAGCATTTCTAAAGAATAAATTTAAAAGTGATATTATATAAAAATCGCCAAAGCTTAACCCAATGCTTACAATAAGGAACAAAAAATTGGAATATTGAGGATGTGTTTGTTACTCATGTCTGGTAGTGAGGATCAAATTCACCATTACCATTTTTGAAGTCATATGTAATCTAAAATAAGATCGTTATACCTAATATATTTTTGTTAAGTAAAAATTTAACACTAGAAACAACTTTAGTAGAAATTATAAAATAGCAAAATTACCCCCCGGAGCATAGCTCAGTGGTGCAAAGGATAGGAGTGAGGTTATCTCATCCCTTGCTGGTAACCACAGTGTGAAGGTTCGATTCCTAAAATATGGAATTGGACTCCTTGTAGGCGCAGTATACAAACAGTTCTTGTTCCCTGGCCTGTTGAGGCACATCCCTCAATTTACCTCCTTCACATAGCTCTAGGGACGGGGCGGTGGGAGCCCTCAAGGTTGAGGCTCAACCTTTATAAAATAGCAAAATTATCATAAATAATAAAGAATTCATCTGCTAGTAACACAAACTAAGAGAAAAACACCTTTTTTTTTTTTCCAACTGATATTGGTCGAAAATTCTTTTTTTTTTTTTTTTTTTCACCTAAAATATGGAATTGGACTCCTTGTAGGCGCAGTATACAAACAGTTCTTGTTCCCTGGCCTGTTGAGGCACATCCCTCAATTTACCTCCTTCACATAGCTCTAGGGACGGGGCGGTGGGAGCCCTCAAGGTTGAGGCTCAACCTTTATAAAATAGCAAAATTATCATAAATAATAAAGAATTCATCTGCTAGTAACACAAACTAAGAGAAAAACACCTTTTTTTTTTTTTCCAACTGATATTGGTCGAAAATTTTTTTTTTTTTTTTTTTTCTTCACAAGGACCTTTTGTATATCAACCTAATTTTATATGCGATATAAGAAGTCATAAGATGCTCTATGTGGTGCTCAAATTTAGAAATATGGAATATTAGTGTGATTTTTTAAATGTGACGGGATGCATCTGATATTGTCATAATTTCATGGGTTAACATGATATTATCTCTTCATTTTCTATTCTTTTTAATATTTCTTAGACATGGAATAATTAATAAACACTAAGTTTTATTTGATTTATGAGCATATTCAGCCCCATCCCCATTGCACCAATTTTTTGGTACAAATCTCCTCCAATCCATTGCACCATTTTGAGGTGCAACCCTATTCATTTGCACTATTCTGCACCAAAATGGTTAAATACTTTTTTGAGGAAATTACATCATTCTAGGTTTTTAAAGATGATAATTCAAAAATCAGGGTTGATGTTTCATTATTCACAAATTAGGTCCCCCATCTATCAAAACTCTAATTTATCTCCACAACTCTCTCTTTCCCCTAACCATCTCTCTCCAGTGAATCGTCCATCCATTCTCTCTGTACGAATCCGAAGCAATCACGAACTCCTCATCTTCCCATCGTCGTCGCTCGCCGTCGTTGCCCAACCCACCACCTATCTTCAATCTAGATCACCCTAGAAAGAGCTCGAATCGTCGCTATTTGCTGTGTTATTTCACCCATATCATGCAACTGCAGATCCATCTATGGTCGTCATCGCAGTCGTTGCTCACTGCAAGCAGCAGTCACTGTAGCACATATCAGTGGTGGTATTCTTTTTTTGTTATTGTTTTGATGTTAGTTGTGGGTGGTTTTACTTGTTTTCGATTTTGCAAGTGGTTGTTTTAGTGGTAGTTGTGGTGGTGAGGTGGTAGTGGTGTTGGTGGCTGTTGAGAGGTTGTGTTGTGGTTGTGTAGTGTCACCATGGGGACTATGTCTTGGTTGCTGAGGGCATGGTGAGTTCGTGTTGGCGTGGTGCTGGCGGCGGCTGGGACGGTGATGGTGACGTGGTTTCAGATCTAGGTGGTGGTTGTCGTGATAGTGGTGAGGTAGTAATGTTAGTGGCAATGGCGTTATGTTATTGTTATTGTCGGTGGTCGTTGTGATGGTAGTGGTGGAGGTGATAGCGCAACAACGGGATGGGACAAAGAATGTCTATGACCAACTATTTGGTCGATTTGTGACCAAGTGTTGGTGGTGGATCTAGGATTGGGATTGGGTATATGTGGTGACCTGACTCGTCCCAAATCACCTTATGGACTCGAGACATGATGTGCATCAATGGTAGATGCTGACTAGATGTCAAATCTACCACCAAGGCTGACTATGAGTTACTGCAAAATATGCGACAAAATCAGATATTTATAAAAACATAGTGCAATGGGCTAGAAATAATTACTTCATATTTTACCAAAATGAATCATATCACTCAATATGTCATGTGGCTCTAACTCTTGAATCATCGGACTCTTCAAGCTATCAATGATCAATATTACCTATAAGAATAATTTTAGAAAAATATGAGTTGACAACTCAGTGAGTGAAAGAGTTCAAAAATAATTATACTTTCTCCTTTAAACATTTATACCAAACATCAAGTTTATATCGTTAAATATTCACATGATAGACTCGTACAATTATAGTCAAAAAGTGAGACATTCTCATAACATTGTAAATATCATCTCATAATTACGATATAGTCATCAACTGATATTTATACCATCATCTCATCACATCACATGTGATCTACCAAAAATGTATCTTCTAACTAAAATCTGAAATTCGTCCCTCGGGCCAAACACTTCCGCCATGGGCCTTTGGCCTCCTCCGTGAACGAAAGCGGGTATGAATACCTCTGATAATCAATTCTAGAATACGGGCAAGGCCCTTCTATGAATTATATGTACACGGTGAAGACCAATGTCCGATTAAAACCTTTCCGTGTAAAATAGAATACGGTCAAGGCCCCTCTGTGAACTAAAAGAGATATATTATCAATGATACTTTTCTGGCCGATCTCAATATCTCATTTGTCTCACATACCAAGTCATAAGTGTACCATAAATGATATTTGAAATTTCACACGTGTCATAAGAAAAGAGATTTCTATAATAATCATAAAATCGAACACATAATTGCACATACTTTACTAATATAGTTAATTTATAAATACTTTTAAAATATTTAAGTTTTTCCACTCACCAAGTCATGGTCGATCATGGTTTCAATCTTCTCGTCTCCGTTTCAACTTCAAATATCAAGTATGATATCACGCACTCACTCTAGTAAATCATATCCCCTCACAAATATGCTTTGCATATTTTCCTACCTTAAAAATATTAATTTGCTAATGGGAACTTAATAAATTTTATTTTCAACCTCATAATCCAAATTAAGGTCACTAACAACATATACTCGTTTATATAAATTATTTTAACAACAAAACCCCAAATATTTAACATGTAATTTGGTTCTAATACTAAAAGTCCACGAAAAAAATTAGACGATTGACAAAAGTAGCACTCTAATTCCAGAATACTGAAAACTAGCACCAATGTCTATATATTAAAATCTGTCACCGGAAACATTGACAGAAATAGCGCTTTTCTAGGCAGAATTTCAAAATTGCACCTATTCTACAATAGCTCGAAAATGGATGAAAAATAGAGAATTTCAACCTCAAATCCTTAATTTAAGTTTTTAGTATTATATAATTCCAAGAATATGTCTTTATCTCACAAACTCATTTTCAAATTTTTCACTTTCTTCAACCTTAATATCCAAATAAACATTTCATTGTTATATTTTGATTTATAACATCAATTATATCAATAACACTTAGGCCCCCTTTGATTGCACGAAAATTTCCATGGAACTTGGAATTCGAATTCCAACTTTCACTTTTAGCCTATTTGATTGACAAAATTTTTCAGGGAATTGATTTTCCATGAATTTCTAGGTACAACACCTTAAAGCGTGATTTTTCACCTTTTATTTTCCTAGGGATAGGTGGTTTTTGGTTTTCCCCATTTTTTTTTTGCTTTTTGTTTTTTTTTAATTGTTGGCAATGGGAACAAGTTCTAGGAACATTTGTAAAAGAGAATATTCCTGAAATTGACAATTTTCATGTAAAACAAAGTCAAACGAACACCAAAATATAGGTGATTTTTTGATCTTTTTTTTTTCCTTTTTTTTTTTGGTTGGCAATAAAAACAAATTCTAGAAACAATGGTAGAAGTTGATATCCCTTAAACTGACAATTTTCATGTAAAACAAAGCCAAACGAACACCAAAAAATACTTTTACTTCAACATTTTTCACGTAGAAAATTATACCAATCAAACACAATAATTTACAATTCTCAGAAAAATAATTTCTAGGTAATTCAATTCCCTGGAATTCATTTTTTTCCACCAAATTTCATCTTTGCAATCAAACAAACCCTTAATTCTTGTTAAACATTGAATTAAAACAAACTTTCCATAACCCTTAAAAAAATTAATTCAATAAACATACAGTTACCATCTTAATCAAGTGAGAAATTGAAGACCCTAGCTTGAAGCCGCCTCCTCTTCCTCATCATTCTTTTCCTCATCCTTTTTCTTCTTTTCTCTTTTCTTCTCAATCTCTCTCGGCCCTTTTCTCTTTTTTCCCCAAAAAATGAGAAAATGGATAATATGCCCTTGTTTGAGCCCCAATTTTTGGGAAAAAAATGAATTTTTCAAATAGTGTATTGATGAAAATTGTATGATTAAAAAATAAGAAAATTTTTTTGATTTGCATGTAAAATAATTTTATTAAAAACGTATGGTTGAAATGATGTCAAAATACTGTTTAAAAATGTATTTTCCTGAAAAGAATGGGGCTCAAACAAGGGCTATGTATGATATCTAACGGATAAATATTGAATAATTGCAAGTCAAGTCCCCCTATCTTCATACAATATCACATTTAGTTATTTCATTTCCCATAATAGAAATTAAATCATTGGATTCCTTTATTATATCATTTCTAGCCCTCATTTACTTGAAATTACAATTTAAGTCCCATGAAAATTATTTGCTAAAATTAAGCCCTTATTGACTTTGATTTTGACCAATTATATTTCTTGACTTTGACTAAAAATGAGGGGTGTGACATGTGGCGGGGATGGTGATGGTGACGTGGTTTTCAGATTCGGGTGGTGGTTGTTGTGATAGTGGTGAGATAGTAATATTGGTGGCAGTGGTGTTGTGTTATTGTTATTTTCGATGGTCGTTGTGACGGTGGTGGTAGAGGTGGCGGGGCAATGACGGTGTGGGATGAAGTGTCTGTGACCAACTATTTAATCGATTTGTGACGAAGTATTGGTGGTGGATCGGGGATTGAGATCGGGTGTTTGGGTGTATGTGACTAATTATTTGATTCTTTGTGATTAACTGTTAAAATGTGATCTTAAAATTCAATAATTTGTAACTAAAAAAATAATATTTGACCACTAAATTTGAAAATATGTGATCGATAGATAAATCGTGACCTATAATTTTTTAATCTGTGATCAATTAAATAAATTGTGACCTATAAAATTATTGATTTGTCACCTCTAAACAATCTGTGATCAATAATTTGACAATATATGACTGATAAATAAAATGTGACCTGTAATTATGTACATGTGACCAATAATTGTATAACTGTGACATTATTATATTTAATTAATAAATATATTTAATTAATTACATCATACTTGAGTTTTGCATCTTCAAACCAGACACCTTACTTGTGATTTGGTGTAAACTAAATCACTGAGTTATAATTTTTTCCCTATTCTTTTTTTCCCCCTATTTGCACCAATTTTTTTAAGGGTATGTTTGCCCATTTGTTATACAATAAATTTTAATTCTAAATTTAATTATATCATCATCATCATTATGTGTATTTGTAATAAATTTGAATCTTTTAATCAATAATAATTAATTATGAATACTATTTCGACTTTGTAATATAATGATATTGCGATTCCAAACATATTACACTCTTTTTGAGATTATGATTTAATATTTGCTTAGTTGTTGTATTTCTATTAATTGTAGTATTTTTAAAATTTATTAATGAACTCAATATATTTGTTAACTAAATGTAATTATTTATTTAATAATTTATGTAGTAATAAAATAAATAAATAAATTATTTAGAATTAAAAAAATGAAGAAAATTATTATACACTATTTATTTGGTGCAACTTCTGATGTAATGGGTTAGAGGTGATTTTTTGTTTGGTGCAAATTTTGGTGCAAGATTGGAGATAATCTAAGAGGTTAAAAATCTAGTCCATCTATGAATTCTTACACATGCTATGATGCTAACAAATAGTACCCAAACTTTAAATTGTAGATATTTAAACTTTAAATTTAAAGGAAAATTTCATAAGTAAGAGATTAATTATCTCACATTTCAAAAACAAGAAAACAAGTTTCAAATTTCAAAAATCAGATTTTTATTAAAAATTATTTATAATTTAATTAATTAAGTAAGTAATTAAATATATTTAAGTCATAGATTTATATAATTTGTTCACAAATTAATGATTTAATTCGTCACTTATTATTTTTTGATCACAATTCAAAAATTTTATAGGTTACAATTTGTTTATCGATCACAAATCGAAAAATTTTTAGGTCACAAATTATTTTTTGGTCACAAATCGAAAAATTATCATTCACGGATTAACATTTTTTTATGTCAAGCATTATTTTTCGATCACAATTTATATTTTTCATTGGTTACAGATTATTTATTGGTCACAGTCAACTACATAATTTATGACCACCACCAAGACTTACTATTCACGGTCACAATTTTTAGGTCACGTATCCAATTGTGAGTCACAGTCACAATTTTCGGATCATGTATCCAATTGTGAGTCACAATTGAGAGTCACGGTCACAGTAACAATTTTCATCGCCACCACGATCGTCGCCACACACCAACATCACAGTTGGAAGTCACAGTCACGGTCCACAACCGCCCCAAATCATAGCCACCACCGTCCCTGCCACACACCAACACCACACTCTTTCACAGATGGCCAACAAATCCACGACACCACACACCTCCATAGATCGCCACTGTCGCGGCCACAAAAACACCTCCACCAGATCGTCGCCACACAAACACTAGATCGCCGCCACACATCATCACTGTCACCATTACCGCCACCACCACCACCACCACCACCACCATCAAGCTACCATTTGTAAACCATATCCACCGACACCCAACCAATCAAGAACTCGCCATTGGTCACCCCTTTCCACCGCCAACATTCTTCACCTCGTTGATAGATCTTTCATCCTCATCAACACACCTCGTCGACTGCCACTCCAATATTCTTCGTATCGCTGGCAGCCACTTGCCCAACCAACCACCATACAATGTTGCCACCAGATCCACCACAACCTACACCGACCAACTGTAGAGCAACAATCATCACCGACCTGGCCGAATCCGTTCTCGACGTTCCCCTCGCAAGCTGCGACGACACAGTAGCGGTGATGTCGCTTCACATCATACGCTGCTCCTTGCCGTCACAAGGCTCACACAAGAGGAGTTTCTGCAGCAGCATCCCCGGCGGCGACGATCTGATGGCAGAGACGAGTGGTGGAGAGTGATGGGAGAGGAGAGAATGATTTGGCCAGCTGCCAAAGTTTGAAAAGGAGAGAGGAAGAGAGAGGGGCGAGTAGGCGACTGTAGAGAGAAAGGGGAAAATGAAAATAAATTAGGGTTGAATAATTTGTATTATAATCTTAATTTAATATTAATTTTTAAATATATGAATTAATGAAAAAAATTTCAAATTTATGAAATACTAAACATGTCATCTTATTTATAAAATGTGAATTTTTAATCTATTAGAATATGTAATTTCCACTAAATTTAACTATGTTTACCTTGTTGCTAAAATTAATTTTGTCCAAAGAGACTAACAACAATATTGATTTGATCAACAAGACGATAATTGGAGTTTGGTGTGACCATGGATGTTAGCTAATAAAATAAAAAATCGTAACATGTCATAAACTGAGAGACAAACCAGATTTCTATTTCAGTATCAACATATATACACTTAATATTTCTCTCTGGGGATGACAACTAGCAGCACAAGGTTGGACAGAAATAAAAATATCTTTATTTCTTATTGCATTTATTATTTATTTTTATTTAAACTTAAAATAAAATAAAAATAACAATAGAGACATTTTAGCATCCCTCTCTCTTGTTTAATGGATTGTTTATAAGTTTCTCTTTCACAACACAAAGTCCAAAGACGTATGTCCACTGGCCCATCACTTACTTCAGTTATTGGGCTAAATATTTTTCTCTTAACCGCCCAAAACAATGTCTAGGTGGACTTTCGTTGCAAAATCACATGAACAAATTTACTTATTTTACCAAAATTAACCTCAAGTGAATATTTAAAGTATACACTCGAAACATATAAATAATTGAAGGTAAATCTACTAAAATCTGATATTTAGCTAAATTCAATAGGGGGATTAAATTTGATATTAACCTTCTCGTCCTTCTCAACATGTCAACAATTTACTACATCCACGGTCAAGTCAGACATTAATTTTACTCACGAAAGATCACATAATAACTAGAGTTGAAAGCAAATTGAAATTTAATAATTTCATCAAGACGTTGAAAAGATAATAATGAATTATCCAATTTAGATTTTCACCATAATTAAATGGCCTAAATTTAAATGAACCGTTTGTATCTAGCACAACAAAAGAAAGAAAGGAAAATGAAAATATATGGGGAATTTAATAACAAAGTAGATAAGAATAACCATCAGCTTTTATGGGAATTCAATAATTTGGAAATAAGAATATATAGCCCTTGTTTGGGTCACGTTATTTTCATAAGAATGCATTTTTGAATAGTCTGTTGATAGGAAATGTGTGGTTAATAATTAATGAAAAGTTTTGAATTTACATGTAATATTATTGTGGTTGAAATGATGTCAAATAACTGTTTAAGAATGTATAAAAGCAAAGCAAGAACCAAATCATTATCCTAGATTCGAGCCTCTTTTGAGAAATTCAAAATAAATAGATAAAATCTAACGACGGGTTTGATCTCCTGCAAATCAGATTTTCAAACCATACTAGGATTTATCAATTACATTAACAGTTTATTTCTAATGTGTTTTACTTTTACATATGATCAAATCATCCAACAAAAATCACGCAGAAGTTGTCCTCCGATAATGTCCCTACCAAACTATCGATTTTGTACAGCAAAGCCATTGGCTACATACCCTTCACCATGTGCTGCATTTACTGTGTAAGTTTCTGAGAAACCTACATTCTGATGAAGACCAAGAGTTAAGGAAACACCGCCACTTCCGCCAGCATTACTCATGCCCATATGATGTGACAAATTATCATATGGAAAAGTCACCAGCCCCTCGCCGCCCATAGGAGTTCCAGTTAAGTCATTCCCAGCGAGTTTTGATGGCAATGTTTCAATTCTTGGTATCGAGGTGGATGCATTTTCACATTCAACTGGACAACTTATAGGCAAGTGATTGTTTAACCTGTTGGTACTTTGCTCCTCTCTTTGCGAAGATTTTTGGGTTTGACGCGTTTCAAGCATGTGTATATCCTCTACCATAGGCTTCCAAAGCCTTACTCTTGCGTTGATAAACCAGTTTGAGACCTGATCCATATATACATATAGTTTTAGATGATATTTGCATTAAACAATACATTTATATGAATCTTGAAAAGGAGAAAACATTCATGTATTTAAGTAGATGTGCACCTGGTTCCTCGTGAGACCTGTCTGTTTTGCTAACATTATCTTGTCCGTGTCAGTCGGATAGCTGTAACAGCAACGGTTTCTGTTAAGCTTAAGTTTAAGAACATGAAATGAAGGGAAATATACTGCTAAGTGGCGTAAATAAAAACTTACGGGTGTAGAAAGTGTTCAAACAACCAGGCCCGGAGAACAGTAACAGCTCGTTCCGGAAGTCCTCTTTGAGATCGCCATACAGGTTGATCCATGAATCCAGCATTGTGAAATGGTCTTTTGCTCTGAATCCCGACTTCAGAATTCCCGAATTTAGCCTCGATTCTCTCATAACTTAGTGGACCGTGAGATTTTATGAACTGCAGCTGATCAGTAATGACATTCTTTAAACACCTGAAATGTTTGGACATGGTTTTTAAAGCCAATTTTGCGAATGGCGCTGCATGGCTAAGTCCGGCGACAGATTCAAACGAGGCAACTACCGACTGCATAAGTTGATAATAGTGCTTGTATCTCCTGTAAACCTAATACAAGTAGAATCTTAGTCAGTTTTCGCAGATGTTAAAGTTTCTCAAGATACTTTATTGAACTTTGGTAGTCCACAATAATTACCTACGAATGAATATTGAAGAAGACGCATGAATCTTGAAATTCATGAATGTTGGCACAGAAGAATTATATACCACTACATTGAAAAGAAGGATTATAAATCTATAGGATTCTTGAATACAAATCAAATGTATTAGTCTAGAGTACATGTATGGGATTCTTGTAAAGTTAATTAGCCAAATAGTCACTGAATTTTGCCAAAATGTTCCAAGAGGTCATCGAACTTCAAAACTTCCCTAAATAATCACTGAACTCAGGCGGTCACCGAATTTCAAAACTTTCCTAAATAGTCACTAAATTTGCAAAAAGTTCCTAGGGGTCTCTAAACCAGTGATGTATGGGGTCTCAATTTGAAAGCTGAGCGACCATCTAGGAACTTTTTGTAATGTTCAGTGATCATTTATGAAAGTTTTGAAGTTCGGTGACCTCCTGGGAACTTTTGGCACAGTTTAGTGACTATTTAGGAAAGTTTTGAAGTTCGGTGACCTCCTGGGAACTTTTGGCACAGTTTAGTGACTATTTAGGAAAGTTTTGAAGTTCGGTGACCTCCTGGGAACTTTTGGCACAGTTTAGTGACTATTTAGGAAAGTTTTGAAGTTCGGTGACCTCCTGGGAACTTTTGGCACAGTTTAGTGACTATTTAGGAAAGTTTTGAAGTTCGGTGACCTCCTGAGAACTTTTGTCAAAATTTAGTGACTATTTGGAGAATTAACTCGATTCTTGTACATACATTAACTATAATGCTCCTACTAGTAGTGTAAATAGGACGAGACTTAGGATGGTTTTCTCGAGCAATTGTAAGAGAAACAGATTGTTAAAGAGAATAAACTTTCCCTTGCAGCATTCTAGTGAATTAGAGTAATGTTTGGTTTAAATTTTGAGCCCACTTCGCTTCTAAATAAGCGGTACCATGGCAAAGCTACAGTAATTGCTCATCAAAACAACATAAAGAACTTTAAGTAACTATTGGCGGCCAATATTGCCATGGGATGGATCACTTAGATTCTTAATAGCCAAGATGGGTACTTCTTCTTAGGTATATCAAGAACCACGTTCACTTTTAAGTTTTAAGATCCCATTGGCGAATAAAATGATAAAATCATACAGACAGAAACAGAATGAACGGTATCATCATATAGCTCAAGGAACCGGTAACTACCCATTTGTTCCCCCCTCCATCACTAACCTACTTAATGGACACAATCTCCATACCATTACAAGTTTCAGAGCAACTTTGAAACACCAGTTTGACACAGTATATAAAACTACTGTTCATGGTTATGATATGGTGCCCGTGCTACTTTTAACAAGTATTAGCTAGCACTTCATTAATAAACCCACAAAGCAATTCAGCTAATAAAAATCGATGAGTGCTGAAATCCCCATTGGAAAACAAAAATTTTAATGCATTTCAACACTTTGCAAGTGCATCAAGTAGAAGGCATGGCTACAAACAGTACACGACTTAGGCACATAAAAAAATATCTGAATAATCATCACTAATTTACCAGAGCCTAAGTTAGACATGAGATTTACATAAAACGAACCTATACAATATGTGCATAATCCATATGGGGTTTTGG
>NW_019235481.1:33938-41130 GCF_002742605.1 Olea europaea var. sylvestris
CTATAACGATAAAATGGCCGTCCCATACAGAAAATCGCTATAGTTGAAGCCATGACAGCTGAAAGAGTGATATCTGCTGCAGCCCAGCTAACCTGGTCTTGAATGTAGACAATCACAGTTACACCAAGTAATAGGCCACAACATAGCCCAGAATTCCACCAATTGAAAAATGACATTTTCTTCTTTCTTTCTTCGGGATGATCATCATCAAATTGATTCGCTCCAAAGCTCTCCAGAGAGGGTTTATGCCCTCCAGTTGCTATTGAAATCAAGTAGACTGCAATAAAGAACACAACTTCATGAACCTTATAGGGTTCATGGCACAACCCAGAATCACAAGGTTTCAAGCCTGGGACTAATCTTGACATTGTTAAAAGAAGCAAGCCCTGTTTTCACATCAAAAGACAACAAATTATTTATTAATTAGCTATTTTGGATGAAATGTTTGGTACGCAGTACTAAACACGACATGACTATGCAATAGACAAGGTCGCTCTCACTTATAAACACAGTAGTCTTACCAATGAATTGGCATTGAAACAACTGCTTGATTCTTACTACTGTCCACTATTCTTCAATCCATCTTACTAAACATGTTACCATCCATACCAAAAAAAGTTGATAAAATCACATCCTTTTGCATAGGAAAATGGTAATTCGACAGGCCATTCAATGAATAACACGAATGATTCACCCCAAAAAACAACATTCAAACTTTTCTCATCAATAGAAACAGAATATTATACCAGGAGATAAACAATGGATGAGGCAAGAACAGTAGAGAATTGGCCAAGGTAAGCATCAGCTAGAAATCCTCCAAGCAGTGGCATCATAGTTGTTACCCCACTCCAATAGTTGACGCTTTTAACCGCAATTTTTAGGTCTTGATGGATCACCTTGGTAAGGTATATGATTAAACTTGTTGCTAGTCCAAAATAACTCAACCTCTCACTGAATTCAATTGCTGCCAATGAAAGAAAATGGTTGACATTTTTCCAATTCTAAGCTAAAAGAATCTAATACATGTTAAAGAAGTGTACCAGGTTAGGACAAATAGTTTCCTCCACATGTTTACGGTGGAATCCTGCTTGAGTTTGATTTACTTTAGCAATTAGGGGACTAAAGTGAGAGAGATCTACTTTCTGCCACTGCCCTGGCCCAAGGCGAACTAGGCAGCCGCCTTGAGCATCATGATTTGCAGGGCCTTGTAAAAAAGTTCAACCCCAAACCCACCCCTCAGGACATGTCTAAATTCCACCCACTTGCTCAAAATAAGCCTTTTTACCTTGGTAGAAGAGAGACGTGAGAAATTCACCAAACACCAGAAAAATTCAATCCAACTTATTATATTTGCAGCAAAATCCCGTACAAGATCCTGCTTTCTTTTTGTAAATTTCGTCTTCCGGATAATTGATTGTTCATCCAATTTTGGTAGATCCAAAAATGCTTTTGGCTGATTTCAACTTCTGCATACGTGTTCAATTTAGGTAAACTTTTTATTGAATGTGAGGTGATGACCAAATTCATGTTAATACGTGTTTCTGCTTGCTTGCAAATACATAATGATAGCAGGGTTATGGTTAAATATTTGTGATTTTTTTGGAGTGAAGGCACTGAATTTGTCCAGGAATTCTGCAAAATTGCTCGTGGGCAGTGGGAAAAAAGCAGTCTTTTAAACAAAATTGTAAATTTCTGCTACACTTTTGAAGTGGAAATTTGGTGGGCAAACTTTATTGAGGGTTTTGAATAAAGAAATCTTTACTTGCAAATGCATAATTGACGGCAGAGCTATTGATTTGAGCTTCTAATTTCTCTAGATTTTGATGCATTACATAGTGAAAATATTGGCAACGGTAAAGATTCGTATATTATTTGTTTACAAATGCATAATTAACTGTTTAAGGCCTGGAAATTATTTTTATATTGCTTATTTGTTTACAAAATATCGTTAATTACTCATTCTCATTATTCGGGTTTTTATATGAATGTTGATTGCTAAATCAACGTTTCACTTGCATAGAGTCTGGGAAATTTTTAATTATTCATCAGTCTGGTTCTATTGCTCTTTAGTTATTATTATGTTTGCTAGAAAATTTGAATCTAAATGTGCCAAGAAAAAAATGAAATAAAAGCGTTTGAAAAATTGATTAAATATGATGCTAGCCTAATTTCTCGAGGTTGTTAGTGATGTTTTATTTTGCAATTCCAACTTTTAGCTTGTGAAAAATAAAATTATAGGATCTCGCAATAATTAATCGCTTAGGACCTCAAAATTCTGAGGGTCAGCCCTATTCCTATAAAGTTATTGAACTGAAAATCTTATAATGTACGTCGTATTTAACTAAAGGTGAAACTGATGCACTCAAACATTAATCGTTTCCTGTAAATGGAACCACACAGATTTCCTTCTACAGTCGATGATCGGTTATCTAAGCAGTTGACTACTGCCTTGTTACACCTCGTTAGCGTTGGATAGACAGGAACAACAAACTAAGCTACATTTCTAATAAACTACGTTCAGTTCATTGCTAAATGAGGTAAGAAAGGCAATAATAGTGTCGTTCTCATATGGACATGATAAGAGTACCGTCTGCTACATATTGTTGGCAAGTTCAAGTGGTGATTTCAACTGATAACAGTAAAAAAAATAAACTAAAATCTTATCAATTATGTTGTTGAAGCATGTCCAATAACACGTCCATGCATTGCATAAGAGAAAATGAACCTGCAGTGGTGTAGTTAAATGGATTACTCACCAATAATAAAAAGGGAGGCCTTCCATGCACCGGTGGAAGCTCGGACAGAAACTCTTCCTTTGTGATCAACAGAAGAATCATAAACCCATTTCTCTTCATCAATATCTAGTGATTTCTGTCTCTTTGTTTGCTCCATATGGTTCATCAAGCACCAAGACACACAGGATTATGTATACTAAACCACTCAAGATAGCAGAAATTGTTGGAGGTATGCAACTTTCTTGGTTCTACTTATATAGGGCAGAATATCTTGTTGCTGACTGCTGTTGGAGTCGTCTAAAATGGTGACAATTATGAATATAATAAAAACTAATTATTTCAATGATTATTATTCAGAAAAAAAATGTGATTCCTTCCACTTAAATATCATTGTTGGTGCTTACTAAGGAATAGGATCCTTGTCAAGCTTAAAGCTACTAAAGTGGCTCTGATAAGAACCTATGTACAACCACAACCATCAACACAAAATTTGATACTTATACAAGATTTCAGTATTGTTTATTGCCGTCCAGTTGAGTACTATACACGTACTGCATACGAATGTGTAAGAAAAACGAACAAGATTTTGGTATTTTTGCACATGACTCTACATAAAAATGACTTTTCCTTCTGGCCAATTTACTTTACAAAACAAGCTATTTAAGCCTTGTTGATCACTGCCATGTATCTTACAAAACGAGATTCAGAAGTCAATAAGCTCAAATGAACAATCCATCTGTCTGAAACTCAAACAAACAGTTGTGAAGAGTAAACCCCACGTTGTTTAAATATAAAAATAAGAATTAATGTATCAATGTTTAAATTACTCTTTAACAAGATTTATCTTTTAAGATGATCTCTCAAAATATTGATATTATCTATCAAGACGTGTCAAAGGGTCACTTGAGGGGGGAAAAATTCTATTCTGAGTTCATGGGTTCTTCTGTTTTAAGAATATAAAGTTTCACATTTAGAGAAAGTAACATATTCATAGTCACAATGAACACAAACTAGAATGTGGAGTACCTAATGCTTGAATCCTCTACTTACAACAAAGACAGATATATTTTTTTCTTAAAAGTGAAATTAAAAATTGAAACTTTAGATTTAAAAAATAAGCTTTCATTTAAAAAAAAATAAAAATAAAGGTTGAACCCCAACCTTGAGGGTCCCCACCGCCCCGCTCCTAGAGCTTTGTGAGGGAGGTAAATCGCGGGATGTACCCCAACAGGTCAGGGAATAAAAGCTGTCTGTACACTGCGCCTACAAGGAGTCCAATTCCATATCTCATGAATCGAACCCCCACACTTCATCTGCCAGCAAGACATGAGATAACATCACTCTTATCCTTTGTACCACTGAACTATGCCCCAGAGGGCAGTAAACTTTCATTTTTAATATTATCCAACACGATGAAAGACAATAATGCATGTACGACAATTTCTTTTTCTTTTTTCTTTATTCAAGTGAAAACAAGCACTGATTAAGCCTCTAGTGATTAAAACATGATCAAAAGTTTTAAATAAATGAATTAATCCATATGTCCAATCACACAAAAAGTTGTACCTCAAAGTCACAATATGCTACTCATGTAACTGTGTCTTTTATTGGTAGTCGGTTCGTTCTATTATAACGTGTAGCTATTTTAATGATAAGACTCTCGGACTTAGTCGAGCAGCTGATTCATCTAGATGTTTTTGCAAATTTTCTCGTGTTTTTTTTTTTTTTTTTTTTTCAAAATCCTGATGGCCAACAAAAGAGTTTATGCACGGGAAAAAAAAAACGACAGTTGTCTTCTTTAAGCAACCAAAGCTTCATTATACTACTGTGCTAACCTTAGTCCAAGACTAGGAGCAGAATCATACAAGTTAACTAACTGCAAATAGAGAAGCATTTATTCTTCAGGAAAAGTCACAATAGTGTAACTGGAATTGATAGATCCAAACAGAGTCTCCTCGAGATTTTTTATCGTGTACGGCAAATTGTTAATTTGAGAACTTCATTTCTTCCCCGCTTCCTTGTTTTGATCAGCTATAGTACTTCAACCGAAAGAAAACGTAAATGGACCATAATTTGAAGAAGACACACCATTACCAAGATTCAAGATTCTATCCTGAAACGTATTGTTTAGGGTCCGTTTGGCAGGCTTCTTCTTTTGCTTCTACTTCTTTGTAAAAAGTTTTTTGTGAAGTTACCTTATATCATCTTTCTCTAAAAACTCTTCTAACTACACGAACACTTTCAAAAAGTTATTCAAACATATTCAAAAACAACTACTTAATCTCAAAAGCATTTTTTTTAATTTTCGAAAGTTTTATCAAACAGGTCCTTAGTGAGCAAAATGACCTCTTAGTACCGCGTTCCAAAAATGGGTCCATCCCACGTTATGATCTGCAAATGATATGCAAGCTGGAAAGTCCTATCTAGAGATGTCCATTCATTTAACACTAGTTTGTGATGGGAACTCAACTCATTGATTTGACCAGGAAGAAGAAAATGCTTTTATTATCATAAGAAAACAAATTGTCACATTGCAAAGAGTCACATATACAGTACGTGCTATTCAGTAATTCTCAGATCTTTACGAGTATTTAGCGCGAAAATTCTTCTAGCAATTGTTAAAATTCCCATACCAGACTATTTCCAGATCTATAAATGTAAGACCATCCAAAAGCAAAAATACAGTGCCGCCCCTACACAAGAGCACCAATTCTTGTTGTCCATTATTTATGAGAAAATTCAGAGATTCATCATTTCATTTTTCAAAACAGTAAACTGCTAATATGAATCACTAAATTTGGCCACTCATTATAAATTTAAAATATGGGCATTATCGTTCTTTGATTCAAGAGGAACGATGACAGAAAACTGAAAGAAAGAAATAGATAGACTCATGTAGTTGATAAGACATTTTAACTTTTTCTTAGCCAACTTCAGTTTTCCAATAGACAAAAACTGGTGCATGTCTAAATTATAAGATAATTGGTGGACGTTGCATGCATATATAGCCGTCCATTTTGATTTGGTAAAGCAAAAATTAATACTGTCTACTGCTTGGAAAAGCACATTTAACATTAAAACAAAATAAGTACTAGAACCAAAAATGAGAATAGACTTTGAGCTTGTTCGAGTTTATTGTAATGAAGAGAAGTAATGGGCCCCACAACATGCCGATATATATATTCGCCACTCGTAGATTCTTTAAGTATTAAAGTCCTCATAGAACTACCCTATAATCTTCTATGGGTTATACCACACTTTAAATTTCAAGATCCTACGTTTAAAGTTTTAAATCTTGAAATATAAAGAGAAGTGCCATATGAACATGTAGCACCAGTGGTCTAGTGGTAGAATAGTACCCTGCCACGGTACAGACCCGGGTTCGATTCCCGGCTGGTGCATTGAACTTTTCATTTTTTTGTTTTTGGCCACTAAAATTTCGGTCACCAAAGTTTGCTCCGTAGCTGGTCCTCCACTTCCGTCACTACAGTATGCCTCTCCTCCTTTTCACTGAGTTTGTAAAAAGTTACATCATCATCTCGTTCAATGCCTTGTTTGACAACCATTCATTCAAAACTTTTTTTTCTCGTATTTATTTTCAACCACGCATTTTCACGATAAAATATTCTACACATAAATCCAAAATCTTTTCCTACTTTGTAACTACACATTCTCCAAAAATTTACTATCCAAAAACTCTTTCTACACGAAAAATGGCAGTCAACCACGGGCAATGTCTAGTAAATGAATAAAGCGTCAAACGCGTTTTCTCCAAGAATTCCAGAAGTTAAACAAAAAGGGATCAATGCACTGGGTCGGGTCACTCCAGTAGTCCAATAACATAAGCCTAATAAATTGGGCTCAGAATTTTGGCAACCGAATCGACTCCACACTATCTCCCAGGCAGGAAGTTAAAGTTGCACTTATCACATGATAGAAAGTGCGAGAATCTATGGCTGACCCTGAGCAATTTTTTCCCACTTCTGATCTCCTTTTTGGAAAAAATAAATAAATAAATAAATGATATAAAGGGCCAGAATCCATGGCAGGCCCAGAATTTGTAGGGAGCCAGATGAACCCATCAAAACATAGTTATTGGCCCGACCCGACCAAGGCATCTGGTTACCAGATTTCTATTTGAACTGCTGAGTCACTGGTTGGACTGTTGGGCGATGGATTAATACTTGTAAAATTGTATAAAATTTTCCAATGAAATCGCCCAGATATAATATAGAAAACGGTACTCAGTACTACTAATGACTACGTATCGTTATTCTTATCATATATATGTTGCAAGTGTCGGCAGTAGCACGAGACATGAATCTTGACCGTCAAATAATTTGAGATATGAGTAATTCAACATCATTTTGTTAATCATGAAAAGGTCCATTTCACAAAAGTTAGATTAGTGATACAGATTAATAGTAGCCATTAAGATATAAATATATAGTGCGGTG
>NW_019235481.1:42682-83120 GCF_002742605.1 Olea europaea var. sylvestris
AGTAAAAGTAATTTTTTTTTTTTTTTTTTTGTGTTTTCTATGAATAATTCATCATCGAGTCGTTCTTAATTTAGCTTATGTTTGGCTCCCATTTTTTCAAAAACACAATTTTCAAAATTTATTTTCAATCACACATTTTCCCATAAAATAATATTGAAGGTAAATCGAACAAAATTCTTATTTTTAATCACATTCTTCAAAAAATCAATATTCCAAAATATATTTTCTTACAAAAATAGAGTTCAAACAGGCGCTTAGTTTTATTTAAACCTTGTAATATCGTGCTTACATCCCGCATAAGAGTTTTCCTATTTCCTTTTCTTTTGAAAATAAAACCCCAACATAGCTATTATCTTGTTCAATATTGCCATCCGTATGGACGGATCGGGCATTATAACACAACACACATAAACAATATTAATTTAAGTCAACCGGCTCTTTAATCATAAGACTATTATCAATCCGTTTTCGCCTTCGCTTTTTCGATGATTTTATATGTCTATATAAATTTTCTCTCTTTATATTGAATGCTTAAACTCTCAATAGATTTCATGCCAAACTTCTAGTAAAAAGTATATATAGGTAAGAATAAAATTAGATTTTTAGTAAATTTTTATAAAAGTTAATAAATATATAATTGAAAAGTTGTGAGTTTCATGAAGTATACGATTAAGAGTAATTGTTACCTTTAACTTTAATTAAAATTTAATTCTTATCAAGTAAGCCTAATCTTTTATGTAGGGGGTAAAAGGTTTTTTTTTTCCCCCCCAGATTTGCAGAGGATTCGAATCTTTATGCAGTGGATGAAGAAAAAGTTAATTTTCTTTTGATAGGACAGTTGCACATAAAAAAGTTGGAAAAGATTATAAGGTACTGATGATCTATATTCTATAATGAAGATTTGACGGCCTAATAAAGCACGCGGCGACTCCCAGTGGTTGGTCTATCCACAAGTTAAATTAATTTTTTAATTATATAGTTGGCATGTGAAATTTTTAATAAACAAAAGTTTGTGTTTAGAAAGTATTTAGAATTATTTAAATAATAAATAAGTATATTTATAATTTTTGATCGACCCCAAAACAAAAATGTTTTATTTGCTGAAAGTGGAAAAGAAACTGTTGATTTCATCTTTCACATTTTTATATATTTTTTTATAGCTGCTGTTATTAAATTTGTTGGCTAAGCTTCTTGGCCAGCGTTGAAATTTTAAACACTGCCTACATACAGCAGGGAAAGAATAAAAAAATCATTTTGAATCAAAAGGCACAAAAAAACTAGTGATTTGTGTGTAGATAAATTCTTAGTAAAGAAACTAAAGGTTTGTTTGTAGAGGAAAATAGAGAAGAAAATGGTTCAAATGGAGAAGAAAGAGAGAAAATGATGAGAATATCCTTCACTTAAATGAAGAAATCAAATGGAAATTGATGAAAATGACATATTGCGCAACGAAATGTATAATCGAGGGTGAAAATGTCAAAAAATAGAAGATATGGATATTTTTCACAATGATAGTGATAGATATGGATGTTATGTTCTAATTACCACCTTTTTTACTTGTGTTTCTATTTTAAAATGATATGAAGAACTTATTTCTTCGAGAGAAAGATTTATACAAATATCCCATTTGGCGGAGCTTTTGCTTTATAGTCTATTTTGTAGGAGTTCTACTTCAAAAAAAAGAATTTCTTGAGAAAAGTATAACTTTTTTAAAAAGCTCTTCTAGCCTTGAAAAAACACATTTAGATAATTATTCTAATATATTCAAAAGAGAAAAATGCTACTCAGCTAGGTGCAAAATCAGGCTCAAAAACAGGAAGTCGAGGTGGCAACACCTCGGCCCTTAGATCTGAATAAAAAATAAAAATAAGTGAAATCGGGGGCTGAGATGGCCTGTTTTTGAGCCTGTTGTTGAGCCTGGCTCAGTAGCAGGGCTGTTCAAAAGATATCAAACAAAATCCTTCGACATCTTGTGTTTTATGATATCAAGTATTACATTAGTAAAGAATGAGATGTACAGAAGATAAACGAAAAAATTAAGGATTATCATGAGGAAGATGTGTGTTCGGATAACACAGTTTCAGATAGAAAGAGTAATCAAACATCATCACGATTTAATTATTTGAAATCTTCCTCATAATAAGTCAAACATAAGAAAAAGAATTTGTTTGAATTTTCAGGAATTGTAATTTGAATTGGTACATGCTGAGTATCTCTTTGCGTAACGCATAGTAAAAGCATGCAGAAAAAAACACATATTTCAAAGACTAAAACTTTCCTTTATATTAACGTAACAAATTCAAACAATTACTTCCATTGAGCCATTAACATCTGTCTACATTTTTCAAACCATACTTTATCATAACTATACTTGTCAAGATTACACAAATATTCGATCATATACTTTGTATTTTACACGTAAAAGTCGTAAAATTTGTCGATTTTACTATGTAATTGTCCGACGCGACCAATTTTTTTTTATTTTCTTACATTTTCTTTAAATGCTTAAAAACATTACAAAAACCTTAATATCTATTTTGACATCTCCTAAACCGCTTTTGTTGCCTATAAAGCCGTAAATTAAGTTCAAATTAAATGAATGGCTATAATTGTGACATTTTAGGGACCCCAACTCGGGTCCATTGTCCTTCTTAACGAGATACTTCATATATTTCAACTTGGGTGTAAGATGTATGAGTTGTGTGATATAGCGACGGAATTAAATGAAATACTTATACGTGTCGATTTTATAATGTCATTGAAGCATAAATCCATAAATATAATGCGTGTCCCACCTCTCTAAGTAAGTAGGTAATGTTCATAAATTCCATGTACCATATCTGAAGTATATTAATGTTAGATACAGAATGAACAAGACCCACCCCTTTTGGTGCGACATGATAAAAGGCATTGTTAAGAAAGTTTTCAATTTTGACAAGATTTTATTTAATTTAGAGCATGTTTGGCTTTGCTTAAATGCTAGAAAATAAGCCATAAACTATCCTTTTTTCAGCTTTTCAGCTCTTATCGTCGTGCATTTAAGCCAATTTTTATGGGAAATCGACTAGATTAATGATAATTAATTGGTTTAAGTTTTGGAAAGTGATGAATAATGTTATATCCCTTTGAAATTTAAACTTTAGACAGGACGAGAGCTCACAATAGCTTACACTGTGTTAAAAATAAAAAAATAAATAAATGAGGATGAAAATACTAGAACAAGTCCTGTAATCAACTTAGGGTCAAAGTTCTGGTTGAATAATAAAATAACATAGTAGACAAGCATGTACAATTATTTCCCAATGCATTCAACTTTGGATCCATCTTGATCTGTACTGTGTGGCCTTAATCTACTGTTTACATTGCACGACTAGTAGAATGTGTATTCAATGTATATTCAATGTAAAAGATTGACATTTGACACGTTTGATGCTTTGGAAAGAGTGGGCTCCTTGGTATACTAGTCATCAATGCATAAGATAACTACTTTTCTCATCTTCAATCGATTACATTTCCTTTGATCCCACCCCAAGCAAGTAATGCTTCTCAATTTTCTCGGATTGATTGGTCGAGTTTGCCATTGATTATCGTATAATTGTTGGGAGCATATTACAATCAATGCTTAAATAGTCTCATGACACTATGCAAGAACTCCTCTAATGGGCCGAGGACAATTACACCAAAACTATTGGTATCAACATTTAATGTAAAGACAATGATAAGACAATAAAATTGTTATAGTATTACGTTTATATCAGAGAGTTAGATAGTAGAATGTGGGCCTAGAATGATCACACCGAATCTAGGGGTATCAACATTTAAAGTGAAGACAGTGAATTACCATAATATGACGTCATTTGTCACAAAATTAGATATTGGAGTAACAAGCATGAAATGTGATGATTTTACATCTATATTGAAGAAGGGTATAACAAATATAGATGTGGACATCCTACCACTTTTCGATGTAAAATGTGATAATTTCAATAATTATGACTTTGTGCGGACAAGTGATGCGATAAGACCTAATCCAACTAGACCCCGTGCACTAAACTCTAACAAGATTTCATCAAGTTAAATTTTCAATTGATCCTTGAATTTATTAGATCATAAGTAAACTTACCTACCTAAAACTACTTTTGCTTTCACTAATTTATGTTTATAACGTAGCATAATTACAAACTTTTAAAATTTTCAACTAATGTTAAAATCAAAGACTTCTCATTTATACGAATTTACTTGATTTACATGAAATTTTTTATCCACTAGGTTTTTGGTGGCAATAAAAGGTACCCACACAAAGACTGATTTAACAAAAAGGAAGAAAAAGCGAAAATTATTCTACAGTTAAGTGTACATACGAGGGTGTGTATGTATATAACGTGGGAGAGAACAAGCAAAGTTTTCTTTTGGGTTTGCTTTTGGGTAATTAGTACAAAACATCCCTACCTTTCGATGTTTTTGTGGAAAAAGTCCATACCTTTCATTTTTTGGTGGATTACACCCTTACCTTTATATTTTTTTTGCACAAAACGTCCTTCTGTCAACTCTCCGTTGAAATGTTCCGTTAAATCAAAAAGGTAATTAGCACAAAAGGTCCCTACCTTTCAAAGTTATTGTGCAAAACGTCCATACCTTTTATTTTTTAGCATAATTAGCAGAAAAGGTCCCTACCTTTCAATATTATTGTGCAAAACGTCCCTACCTTTCATTTTTAGCATTTTCACCCCTACCTTTCACTTTTCATTGCAAAAAAGGTCATTCTCATCCATTTTTTCAATAAAATGACGATTTTACCCTCCTATTCAAATAAAACAAAAAGAAAAGATGAATTACCAACTGCAACCATAATCCTTAAATTTTTAAAAAATTACAAAAAATCATAAATTCTCAACCACCACCATTTTCACAACCTATCAAATTGCCAACTATAAATCCACATGATACCACCTTTCGGCCACCATGCCCACCAGACTCTACCACTGTAAATGTGGTTGTTTCGGACAAATTGGTGATCAATACTATGGAGGAGGATATTGGGGAGAGTGAGACGACGCTGGTGGTGGTGGAGTCCTATGTGTTGTGGTCGAAAGTGGTGCTATATGGATCTATAGGTGGTGGCTTGGTGGGGTTGTGAAAGTGGCGGTAGTGGAGAATTTAGGATTTATCTGTAATGTTTTGAAAGATTTAGAACTATGATTGCAATTAATTAATTATTTTTTTCTTTTCTTTTTGTTTTATTTCAATAGGAGGGTAAAATCGTCATTTTATTGAAAAAAATGGATGAAAAGGACATTTTGCGCAATGAAAGGTGAAATGTAGGGGTAAAAATGCTAAAAATGAAAGGTAGGGACATTTTGCACAATAATATTGAAAGGTAGGGATCTTTTCTGCTAATTATGCTAAAAAATAAAAGGTAGGGACGTTTTGCACAATAACTTTGAAAGGTAGGGACCTTTTATGCTAATTACCTTTTTGATTTAACGGAGCATTTTAACGGAGAGTTGACAGAATGACGTTTTGCGCAAAAAAATGTAAAGGTAATGGTGTAATCCACCAAAAAATGAAAGGTAGGGACGTTTTCCACAAAAATATCGAAAGGTAGGGATGTTTTGTGCTAATTACCCTTTGCTTTTTGATACAATATATACATACATATATTATGGAAATGATGTAACGAGCATCGATGCTTAGTTTATGTTAAGTGTCAGTGACGTAACATACCAATTAATTAGTGAATCATTAAATTTATGGACGTAACATTATCTTATTCACCAGTTAATTGGTAGGCTAGTTTCATTTCTTAAATACAGATATATAATGTGGGAGAGAACGAGCAGAGTTTCTTTTTGGGTTTGCTTTTTGATACAATAAATACATACATATATTATGAAAATGATGTAACGAGTATCGAGAATTAAGTATTTGTGACCTAACACATCAATTAATTAGTGAATAATTAAAATTTATGGACGTAACATTATCTTACTCACCAGTTTATTGGTAGGCTAGGTTTCAGTTCCCAAATACAGATATATACGTGTAAGGGATCATTCACACGCCTTCTATCAACTAGTTTTGTTCTTTTTCGGACCTTTTTTCTGTTCAATATCTCTTCTTCCGAAGTTTCTGTTTGTTTCTGTGACAATTAATACGGCGGTTACATCTGCAGAGGGTTTCTTGACGGTGGACATTGTATATATATAGGGCCCTCCTCAAAACAATTCTCATTCAGTTTATTCAAGAATCAGAGATATTTTTGAGAGAATATAAAAAATGGAGGGTGGGAAAAAAACACAATCAGGATCTTCACTCACTTCTGGTCTTTTTGGCTCAAAGAACGCTGCTTCTGGTTCATCTTCTGGGATTTACGGATCACTCTTCACTCCTCCTGATAAGGTACTTGATTGATTAATGTTAATGGGCTCACTGCATTCTGTACTTGAATTCTGTGAATGAATAGATACCTGTTTCTATTTCACAGATTAAACCTTGTGCTGGGGTTTTGGTTTTTCCAGGAATTAAGCGTTTGAGGTTTATTTAGAGCGTTTAAGAATTTTATGCAAGTGAAATTTATCTTATTTGGTCAAAATCCTGTAAGGAAATGGAGGGCTTTACTCGATTTGAGTATTTTTTTTATTCAGGGGAATGGAATTAAAACAACATAACTCAAGTTGCCTTGAAAAGGAGATTCAATCCCTTTATGATCAAATTGTCTCGTTACTTCAGGTCCTGGGACAGGCGTACTCTTTCCATTCATTAGAATCCAGGAAGAAAGATAATGCTGTAAATCAGGATTGGAGTGCCATGACTGGATTTCCAGGTGTGTAATTCTTGATGGAACTGAATGAATGAAAAATGGTTAAAGTTTTCAAAATCGAATTTGTGGTTCATTATTGCTTTTTATGTGCATAATTTGGCAGTATATGTTAACTAACTGACTCTTGTACAGATAACAATGCTTTGATCAATGAAGGCCAAAGCCAGAGCAGTCGAAGCAAGGACGTGAATTCATATTTTCAGGAGGAGAAAACGAAACCGTGTAATTATAGTTCATCGATATACTATGGTGGCCAAGACCTATGCACTTTCCCGGAGAGCACGAAAGGATCTAGCTTTACAACTGTTAGTACCCTTTACGCACTAAAGTCGGTCACCTTTAATGTCCTTTTTCCATTAATTATCCAATTTTGAATACCTATAATGATTATGGACTGCACTAGAAAATGAAAATCGTGGTGATTAGTTCTTTAATGATTGTTAACGGAACAGTTTGATCGAAAATCCCACAATTAATTATATGAATATTGTAGTGCTAATGTTGGAATAATCATCGCGAATAGCCATTTTTTTCTTTACTGTTAATCAAATTTGATTGTGTATTATCTTTTTGCTTTATGATCAGTTCAATAAAATGTTGGAATAATCATCACGAATAGCCTTTTTTTTGTTTACTGTTAATCAAATTTGATTGTGTGTTATCTTTTTGCTTTATGATCAGTTCAATAAATATGAGGCAGAGGACGACTCTGGCATGGCTTCGAGAGGGAACTGGTGGCAGGGTGAGTTCGTATGACCACTTATTGCTTGACGTGATATGGTGGCTAAGTTTAGCTTGTATTAACACTTCAATTTTCTTTTGTGGCAGGATCCCTTTATTACTAACTGGTTATCATCCCCATGGCATGTGAAATACCAGATACTTACCTAGGTATTTATCATCAAAGTTCTTGTGGAAATGCAGATCTTGAAAAAGTTCTCCTTTTTGTACTAAAAATCAATAACGTAAGGTGAAATCAGGTCAAAAATTTATTGCTACATTTTCACACCATTTGTCAACATTCCTTGAAATTCATTATCAGATTGCTTGAAATTATGCTTTAATACCATCCTGAAAAATTTAAGATAATGTCTGTCCAATCATGCCTGATGAGGAGGTTATTTAATGTAATATCGGCCAAGGAAACCGGGACACCTCTCGGAAAGATTAGGTTTACTTTAAATTCTAGATTAAATTCGAACACGAGGTAAATCAGACTTCGTCTATTCATTTATAAACGATCAAGGGATATATCACGTATTTTTCTAATTCGCTGCAGGACACAGATGTGGGCAGCAGCGGTTTTTTCCTGCTTCCTGGAATAATAGAAAAATAGGTGGAAAATAGTAGCTAGCCTTGCATTTGTGATGTCGAAATATAGCAATTATTATAAGTAATTGTGTTTAGTAATGTGTCCCTGATTACTTTCTACCCAAATGTAAAAGTCTATAAACTCGGTGATTTTATAGCCTTTTGGCTGTAAAATATATATATATTATGCTCGTCTATCTTTCATGTCTGGTGAGTTGAATTTATATAATGCTATATACCAAACATATCCCGAATATATTGTCCAAGAGTTTGTCCAATATTTTTTGCAGCATACAGAAATTGAAGATATCAAGAATGGGCAACTGTTGGTAGTATATATCACAGAAAACAACAATTTTGACTATGGAACAAGGACCACCTCTGTTCCTTGTTGGATAAGGTTTAAATGAAAATGATTTTTGTTTGAAAGTTATTGTCAAATATTGTTGCTTTGGATTCTGTTTGACCACATTTTGGAATCTAGAAAACTTTGTTGCCAGATTTTAGATAAGATTAGATGGGATTAATCATGTGGAAAAATTTCGAAGTGACGCGGAAATGGTGAGCAACATGAGCATTGAAATTGGTGTATTTTGTAGTGATGTGGAGAGGGGGATATTGCTGGATGTACAATAACAATTACAATGGACAAACATGAAAATTAGATACACGTCCTAATCTTATACAAATACTATTGACTTGAGCAAAGGAAATATATGTGATGTGAGGAATACGTGTATGTTAAGCCGATTGTACCAAAATAATATTTGTGCATTCAATTCATTGTGTTTTCAAGGATGATGACATCATGTCCTCTAATAATTTCGGTACTAGAAACATGTGGATACAATAATTCGTCAACCGTTGTGTAACTCTAGAAGCCCAAGAGTTGTGTGCGAGTAGTTTCAACGTGCTATATCATAAAATCCAGCTAAAACTTTGTCTGATTATCCCTCCATACCAGTAATTCACTTGACAGTTGAAGTTCAAACAATTGCTGAACAATACCTTCATATGACGGCCTTTGTACTTATTAAAGTATCCAAATGTGCAGATAACATATAAGTAAAAGAAAAGGCGACAAAAGATACGAATAATTGAATGAATAATTGTGAAAATGGGGGAATTGTATTATATTAAAACATTTTTCGACCATGTAGCATCTGGGCATTTGGTCTAGTGGTATGATTCTCGCTTAGGGTGCGAGAGGTCCCGAGTTCAATTCTCGGAATGCCCCCATCCCTATTTTTAGTTTTTCAAATATTGGGCAAGTGGACAGTTCTCTGATTCCTTCCCAGTTTGGAACTATTTTTATCTTTTAATTTCTTCCCATCTTTGTTTCTTGCCCTTTTCAATCTGTAAAAGCAATCCAAATAATTCAGATGGCTTGTCGTTTTCTGACGATGCTAACCACAAAATTGTGTCATCAAATGTCTTCTCGGAGTAACGATTCTAACGAATTCGTTTTTAAATTTAGTTATGAAAAGTATGTATACGTAGAAATTCCCTTTATGTTATACGAGGCCTTTACTTATAAACGAGTCTATATGATTAGCCAAGACGAGTGGCAATTTTCACGAAGTCAAGTGATGATCCGTGCACTCAACCTTTTCAATATAACTGTTTTCATTGGCTGAAATTTATGATGCAACGATGGTTTCGCAGACAATTCCAAATGAAAGTCTTCTTGAATCCAAAATGAGAAACGTGTATCATTTCCCACTAGAATTTTCTAATGAATTGGATACAATCCCTTTCATAGTGGAGAATTCCATGTTCAATGCAAAGCCACCAATAAAAATTCACCACCATTTCCTATTGAAGTTTCTTGAAAAGTTCAAGAAACCTCAAACCTTGCAAAGTACTGAACAAAAAAGATTGCTGAGATCAGCTTTGGGGGAGTACTGAACAACTCAGCTTGTGAGTGTAAAAATAATTAAATGGTTAAATAATATATTTATATTTTAAATGAAAACTTGAACCAAATGAGTCTTTATTGGAGGATCGAGAATTATCTGATCAATATTGAACTCATTTCAAAACTCGTAATAAATGACATATTATTGACTCTAAAAAAAGTTAATTTGGATAAACTAAATTATAGTTATAACTCATTAAAATAAAATACTTAATGTATAGTATTAGTTTTCTAATTAAACCATATTATCATAACAATATTGGGCTCCTTTGATAGGTCATAATTAATCATGTATATTAAATTCGAAAAAAATTATTCTAAATAAACTCGAATTAAGTTAGAATTGATAAAAAAAAATTGTAGTAAAATGAATTTTTCATTAATTTTTCTTTTAGTTGGGTAATGTAATTTCTTCCATTTTGAGGCCCTTTAGGAAAAGAGGCCCTAGGCCATTGCCTTGTTTGCTGGGCTCTAGGGCCGGCCCTAGTTATGGGCTAAGTTCTTGGATGACAGTTTTTATGTTGTTACGTCCAGTAGAATATACCAAACATGTCGTCGGGTGTTTAACCATTCAATAATTAACGATTTTTTCGTTTTATGTGTGTTTTGGTGTTTTCCTACAATGCAGAAAGCTTGTTGGAGCAAGGGAGATGAGCAAGAGAAGGCCAACGAAGAATCTACTGGACTTCTAAAATTCTCGATGACTCTTTCGGGCATGAAATTCTTTGGGGGTGACACTATTGGAATGGTTGATATAGTTGCCAATTTCATATCATATTAGTTTATAATTCTGCAAGAATTGGCAGGATTTCAAGTGTTGACAAAAGAGAAATTTCCGAAGTTAGGTGATGGATGAATGACTACCTAAACTGCAACATTATAAAGGAAAATCTACCTTCCAAAAATAAGTTAACCGAAGTGTTCGAGATCGTTTTGAAGTTGCTGTTGTTGCTGCTTTTAAATGAAATTTACATAACTAATTACTTATTTTTCAATATTGCACTCGCAATTATGTAATAAAGGAAATTATGACTACTCTTTTACCTAATAATTATTAAGAAACAATTCATTTTAAATCAGAAATAAGGTTTCTTTGAAAAACTTGTATTGCTCTTCTCAATGTTGGCATAAATAGCTACTGTATATGGTAAGATCCTACAGTTAAGGATCGTAATAGATTAATATAGGAAAGAATAAACTACCTAAATAATTACAGGGATTCTAATATATTCTATACTAGTAACAACAAGGAAAGAAATGAAGAAGTAAGTAATCTTGAAGCATTAACGGATCGTACACCAACTTGGAAAGAATCAAGCAAGAAATGTCAACACTCCCCCTCAATTGGTGCATAGATATCACTCATGCCCAACTTGTCGAGACGATTGTTAAAACTTGGTTGGACACTGCCTTGGTTAGCGCATCGACAAGCTGATCTTGAGACTGAACATGAGGAACTTCAATAATTCTTGCTTCTTGCTTTTCCTTGATAATGTGCCTATCAACCTCAACATGTTTAGTTCTATAATGTTGGACTGGGTTGTGGGCAATATCACATGTTGCTTTGCTATTAAGTATAATCTCATAGGACTTGTTTACTCAATGTGAAGCTCTTACACCAGATTCTTGATCCATAATAATTCACATATTGCCTTGGTCATTCCCCTATATTTGGCTTCAACTAATAATCTATCCACCAATTCTTGTTTCTTACTTTTCCATGTGACTATATTTCCGCCTACAAATGTAAAGTATCCAGGTGTAGATCTTCGATCCTCTATTGACCGAGCCCAATCGGCATCGGTATAACCTTCAAGTTTAAAGTTGCCTCTCTTTTTAAAAAAAAAAATTCCTTTTCTTGGAGATGATTTCAAGTAGCACAAGATAGGGTAACTACATTCATATGTTCTTCACTTGGAGAGTGCATAAACTGACTCACCATGCTTTTTACATAAGCTAAATCATGTATGGTATGTGCAAGATACATTAACCTCCCAACTAGACTCTGATAACGTTCCTTGTTTGCATGGAATTGATCTGGATGTGTACTCAGTTTCAAATTTTCTTCCATAGGAATACTAACTGGACCACATGCTATCACACCAGTTTCTTTCAACAAATCCAAAGTATGTTTTCGTTGGGATCGAAAAATTCCATCCTTTGATCTTGACACTTCAATTCCAAGAAAGTATTTTAAGTAGTCAAGATCTTTCATTTCAAACTCTCAAGCAAGATGACTCTGCAATGTTTTCTTCTCTTCAAGATTATTTGCAGTTATTGTCATATCATCAACTTACACAATATGAGTTGTGATTGCTTCCTCGTTAGAATTCAAAAAGAAAGTATGATCTGAGTTGCTTTGCTTGAACCCAATAGACTTATAAAATTGGTGAACCTTCCAAACCACGCCCTCGAGGACTGCTTCAAACCGTATGGAGACTTTCTTAGTTTACATACTTGTTTGCTTTCTTTAGTTTGTATAATACATCCAGGAGGTAATTTCATATATACTTCTTCTTGGAGATCTTCATGCAAAATGCATTTTTCTACGTCAAACTGGTGTAAGGCCAGGTAAGATTCGCGGCTAGAGATAGTAGAATTCGAACAGTATTGATCTTGGCTACGGATGCAAATGTTTGAGTATATCCTTTGGCAACAAGCCTTGCTTTGAACCTTTCAATGGTGCCATCGAATTTATACTTAATGCTAAATATCCAACTGCATTCGACTTGTGTCTTTTGCATAGGTAAGTCAACCACTTCCCATTTTGAATCCTTTTGGTGAGACTCATTTCTTCATTCATAGCTTCTCTCCACCTAGGATCAAGACCTCTTGTGCACTACTAGGAGTAGATATAGCAAATAATTAATTCACAAATGCTTTACTTTCCTTTAACAATCTATGATAAGACACAAAATTTTTCGTGGGATACTGAGACTTAGAAGTAAGAAGAGGTTCATAGTTAACTCTAGATTTTTCTCTTATGTTTCTATGAGGCAGTACTTTTAGTTGAGTTCAAAATTTATCTAAGGTTCAGACAAGGACTCGAACTCTTGAAGCAATTGTTCCACTGGTACATTATGAACGGGGAAGTAGTCGGCTGAGATTCTGGTTGTACCATTTCCATCTGATCTTGACTGTTTTCATCCTGTGAATCATGCTCATTTATATAATCTATATGTTCATTGCTATAATTCAAATACTTCCACTTGGATATCCAGTTCTTTCATCCAATTTGTCACTACTTATGAAATGGTGGTGAGTCAACACCTCCTTGTCCACCTGGTGGTGTTTAGCGTTCCCACTACTCCGTCAGGCATGTGTAACCTGAAAAATGAGGGGGGACTTTCTCCCCCGTTTTACCTCCGGCGTAATAATCAGTATATGGTATTAGGAAAAATAAGGACGAAATTCAGATGGCTAAGAAAAATGCTATCCCCCATAACTTTGTCACCTTCGGGAATATTTATAGACACCGAAAACCGGTGAATGTCACATGGTCGTGGTACCACGTGTCCTACGTTGGCTTTCCCACTACCCCCACGTTCTAAGTGGGGGATCTTTAACTTTCCAGCTAGACAACCCGTGGTAACCGCCATGAAACCTTGTCAATTCATCAGAGATCTTATGGCTAAGTATTAGGGTGGTCTCGTAGGTAATTACATGCCGTTCGACGATATCGCGTAGAGGTAGAGCGTCCCTGGTGATCGATGGCCACGCGTGGAGGTAGAGAGCCCATAGGGGGGTCGATGGCCCTATGTAGAGGTAAAGCGCCCCTGGGGGTCGATGGCCACGCCTAGGGGTAGAGCGCCCATGGGGGGTCGATGACCTCACGTAGAGGTAGAGCCCCCGGGGGGTCGATGGCCTCGCATAAAGATAGCGCGCCCTCGGGGAGTTGATGGCCTCGCGTAGAGGTAGAGCGCCCCCGGGAGGTCAATGGCCTCGCGTAGAGGTAGAGTGCTTTCGAGGGGTCGATGGCCTCGCGTTGAGGTAGAGTGCCTCCGAGAGGTCGATGGCCTCGCATATAGGTAGAGCGCCCCTGGGGGTTGATAGCCACGCGTAGAGGTAGAGAGCCCATGGGGGTCGATGGCCTCACGTAGAGGTAGAGCACCCCTGAGGGTCGATGGCCTCGCGTAGAGGTAGAGAGCCCGTGGGGGGTCGATGGCCACACGTAGAGGTAGAGCGCCTCAAGGGGGTCGATGGTCACGCGTAGAGGTAGAGCGCCTCCAGGGGATCGATGGTCTCACGTAGAGGTAGAGCGCCCCTCAGGGGGTCGATAGCCACACATAGAGATAGAGAGCCCATAGAGGGTCAATGACCTCGTGTAGAGGTAGAGCCCCCGGGGGGTCGATGGCCTTGCATAGAGGTAGCGCGCCCCCGGGGAGTCAATGGTCTTGCGTCAGTATGTAATGCCTTACCTTGTTCGTTATCGCAGGCAGTTGTCTATGTCATCCAATATCACTAGCCCCTTTACCCCTTGTCGATGTTTTTCGGCAAGGGGTAGCATATTCCTTTTCTTGAAAAATTTTATTTTATTTTTTTTGTTGTCGAAAGCTTTCTGTCTTTCCACTTGCGTTGTGTCAACCGTCGAGCGTGGTGTCTGGTGGTTAAGGGTCTTAGCCAATTTTTTGACCCCCAAGACTCTTTGCCTAGCCGCGTGGGCTAGCGGTTAAGGGTCTTAGCCAATTTTTTGGTTTCTAAGGCTTTGCGTCTAGTCGAGTGGATTATGTCAATCGTCGGGAGAGGAGTCTAGCGGTTAAGAGCCTTAGTCAATTTTTTGACTTCTAAGGCTCGCAGCCTAGCCGCGTAGGCAATGTCGATCGTCGGGAGAGAGATCTAGTGGTTAAGGGCTTTAGCCAATTTTTTTGCTTCTAAGGCTCTCCGCCTAGCCGCGTGAGCTATGCCGACCGTCGAGGGAAGGGTCTAGCAGTTAAGGGCCTTAGCCATTTTTTTTTTTGCTTCTAAGGCTCTCCGCCTAGCCGCGTGAACTATGTCAACCGTCGAAAGAAGGGTCTAGCGGTTAAAGGCCTTAGCTAATTTTTTGGCTTCTAAGGCTCTCCGTCTAGTTGCGTGGACTACGTCGACCGTCGGGAGAGGGTTCTAGCGGTTAAGGGCCTTAACCAAAATTTTGGCTTCTAAGGCTCTCCACCTAGCCGCGTGGGCTATGTCGATCGTCGAGAAAGGGGTCTAGCGATTAAGGGCGTTAACCAATTTTTTGGCTTCTAAGGCTTTTCGTCTAGCCGTGTGGGCTATGTCGACCGTCGTGAGAGGGGTCTAGCGGTTAAGGGTTTTAGCCAATTTTTTGGTCTCTAAGGCTCTCTGCCTAGCGGCATGGTCTGTGTCGATCGTCAAGAGAGAGGTCTAACGGTTAAGGGCCTTAACCACTTTTTTGGCTTCTAAGGTTCTCCGCCTAGTTGCGTGGACTGTGTTGACCATTGAGAGAGGGGTCCAGCGGTTAAGGGTCTTAGCCAATTTTTTGGCTTCTAAGGCTCTCCGCCTAACAGCGTGGGCTATGTCGACCGTCGAGAGAAGGGTCTAGCAGTTAAGGGCCTTAGCCAGTTTTTTGGCTTCTAAAACTCTCCGCCTAGCCGCGTCGGCTGTGTCGACCGTCAAGAAAGGGGTCTAGCGATTAAGGGCCTTAGCCACTTTTTTTACTTCTAAGGCTCTCCGCCTAGCCGCTAGGCTATGTTGACCGTATGCCTCCGTGGAGTAAGCAGATCAGATATAGCAACGTAAAGCCCCGCTCGTAGAGCTGGCCATTGACAATGGTAAATGAGGCTGCTCGAACCCTCAACCTCTTTGATTCGAAAGTGTTTTTTAGTACCTCATCCTCCATGAGATATTTGATCAGTGGATCCATCCAGCTTTTTTCATACTCAATGTTCTTCATCTCGGCCCAGCGTTGAATGCTGGGTTGTCGTAGGACTTGCACGTTCACTGCCGTGGTAGATTTCTCGGGCTTGCCGATGCGAGCCTTACCAATGCACCTGCCCGCTCATTATTTTTTTCATGGAACCTTAGTCATGTTAAAGCTTCTGAATTCCTTTTGTAAATCCCTTACTTTCATCAGATATGCCGCCATTTTTTCGTCTTTCGCTTCAAACTCTCCCAACACATGTCTAACTATTAACTACTAGTCACTGCAAACCTCTACTGAAGACACCCTTGCCTAGCCACCACACCTAGACTTGTGAACACTGCCTCATATTCAGCATCGTCATTGGTCGTGGGGAACTCGAAGCGAGTGAATATTCAAATTCTTCATAGTCCAGTCCAATCATTATGATCCCAACTTCCGATCCCTCTGCATTTGAAGAACTATCCACAAAAATCTTCCAATCCATTTTTTCCCCTTCTAGTGGTTCCAGGGGGATGGTGATCTTGGCAATGAAATCCATTAGAGCCTGCACTTTGATGGCCCTCCTGGGCCTAAATTCGATGTCAAACTACTCAATTCGATCACCCATTTCAACAGCCACCCGGATGTCTCTGGTTGATGTAAGATCGTGACGATCAACACAAGCACCAGTTGCTTGGTGAGGCTATATGTTATCTCTGTACCCTTTAGAACTAGGCTTACGTAGTAGACTGGTTTTTATACCTTTGGGAATTCTTTTCACTAGTACTGTGCTGACTGCCCGGGGTGAAACCGCTAGGTAGAGACACCGTATATCCCTCCGGCACGGGCTGGTCAAAATTGAAGGTTGCTATAGTGACTGCTTCAAGGATTCCAGCGATTCTTTGTACTCTTGCATCCACTCTAAATTAGTAGAGCCCCTATGGCTTTGAAAAAATGGTAACGTTTATTCGTCGCCCAACTCATAAAACGGTTAAGGGCTTCTATTCGTCCTGTCAGCAGCTGGACCTCCTTCTTGCTAGTGGGGGCTCTTCATTCCTAGTATTGCCTGTATTTGTCAAAGTTCACCTCAATACCTCTCTGGGTGATCATGAAGCCTAGGAACTTCTCACCAGCTGTACTAAAAACACATTTCTTCGGGGTTGAACTTTAAGTTATTCTGTCGAGCTACGTCAAACACTTTCTGTAGAAAGGCCATATGGTTGTTGGCCCTGACACTTTTTACCACCATGTCATCGACGTAGGCCTTTATGATATTCCTAATCAACTCCCGGAAGACCTTATTCACCATCCTTTGGTAAGTTGCCCCACGTTTTTTAGGCCGAATGGCATGGCCGTATAATAGTAGGTCCCGAAATCCGTGATAGATGTCGTCTTTTCCTGGTCGAACTCGACCATAGAGATTTGATGATAATCGGAGAATGCTTCCAAGAAGCTAAGCCTTTCACAACCTGATATGACGTCAACCAGGTGGTCTATCCAAGAGAGCGGGTATGAATCCTTTGGGCATGCCTTATTTAGCCCGGTGTAATCTACACACATGCACCATTTCCCATTTGATCTTTTCATTAGCACGATGTTGGCCAGCCATTCGGGATACTGCACCTCTCGAATGAAACCACCTTGTAGTAGCTTTTCCACCTTCGCTTTAGCTACTCCTTGCCTTTCAGGGACGAGGTTCCTTTTCTGCTGCTTCACTCGTTTCGTTCCTAATAGGACACATCGCTGGTCTGATTCCAGTGATGTCGCCTAAACTCCATGTGAAAACGTCCAAGTTATCTACCAGGTATCTCACCAACTTTTTCTTTTCGTCAAATTCTAGACCGGCCTCGATGCTGAACTCCCGTCCTTCTGATACGGAGATCTTTTCAATCATGTCAAGTGGTTCGATCCGTCTTATTGGACGCTCGACATCTAACATCATGACCGGTGGTGCTCCTCTGGCTGATACACTGTCGACATAACATCTCTTGGACTCTTGTTTATCTCCTCGCATGTACCCGACCTTATGCTGGTAGGAAATTTCATGACCGTATGATATGTTGAGGGGATGGTCCTGATCGCATTCAGAGTGGCCGACCGGAGATTGCATTGTAGGCCATGGGGGTTTTGACAACTAAAAAGCTCGCCACAATAACCATAGTGGTTGGACATGTGCCTAGCATGATTGGAAGCTCCACCGTCCCTTTTGGAATTACCGTGGTCCCTCCAAAGCCCTGTAGGGGATGGCTCGGCTGAATCTGGCCAAGTATTCTTGTAAAAACTTGTCCTTCTCTTGGACGACATCAAGCCAATAGCTATCTTTCTCTTCCTCTTGCTACTGAGGAAGTAGGCCACAAAGCTCCTGGAGAGTTCATCAAACGTTCGGATAGACTGGGGGACTAATGTCGCCACCCAGTCTCTAGCTTCCTTCCTAAGGACCTGCACGTCACTGCATCGGGTGCTGCATAGAGTCTCATTAAATCAACGAAGGCCCGGAGGTGGTCAAGCTGATCCGTGACCCCGTCGTAAGCTTCTATCATAGGTTGCTTGAAGCCCTCGGGTAGATGGATCGCCATAATTTCAGGTGCGTACGGGTCTTCTTCCAAAACCATATGCATACGCTTGTCCTTTCTCCTGGATAATGTATCATCTATCTTTTGCATTATGATCTCCTTCATCCTTCGCTACAGAACTATCATGGGTGAGGAGGGTCGCATGACTATCATCCTCGAAGCCGCTAAGCCTACCGTCACCGGTTGGATGACAGGTTGGGCTTCTACGTGTGTCCCCTAGAGTGGTGACACGGCCTTTGTCGAGTGCAATGGCAGAGGGTGACTCTCTGCATTTAATTCTGCAAAAAGGTCATCATCGCTGCCAACTTGGGTCTCTAGGGTGCTAATTTAGCTTTGTGTCACATACTATGATGGCAACGGTAGGTCGGAGCCCCTTGCGACTGACTCTGACTTCGTCTCCATCGCATCCGCCCTTAAGCGTGTATCTCTTCTTGTTCGTCTTCTTGACATAACTTTTGTGTTCAGTGGAAAAACTTCCTACAGACGGCGCCAATGAAATGGTGGTGAGTCAACACTTCCTTGTCCACCAGGTGGTATTTAGCGTTCCCACTACTCCTTCGGGCGTGTGTAACCTGAAAAATGAGGGGCCTGTTTTACCTCCGACGTGATAATCAGTATATGGTATTAGAAAAAATAAAGAGGAAATTCAGAGGCTAAGAAAAATGCTATCCCCCATACTTTTGTCACCTTTGGGAATATTTATAGACGCCGGAAGCCGATGAATGTCGCACGGTCGTGGTACCACGAGTCCCACGTTGGCTTTCCCACTATCCCCACGTTCTGAGTGGGGGATCTTTAACTTTCCGGCTGGTGGTTGTGCCCGTGATAACCGCCATGAAACCTTGTCAATTCATCAGAGACCTTATGGCTAAGTATTAGGGTGGTCACGTAGGTAATTACATGCCGTTCGACGATATCGCATAGAGGTAAAGCGCCCTTGGGGGTCAATGGTCACGCGTAGAGATAGAGAGCCCATAGGGGGGTCGATAGCCCTACGTAGAGGTAGAGCGCCCCTGGGGGTCGATGACCATGCGTAGAGGTAGATCGCCCATGGGAGGTCGATGACCTCACGTAGAGGTAGAGCCCCCCGGGGGGTCGATGACCTCACGTAGAGGTAGAGCCCCCCGGGGGGTCGATGGCCTCGCGTAGAGGTAGTGCGCCCCCAAGGAGTCGACGGCCTAGCGTAGAGGTAGAGCACCTCCGGGAGGTCGATGGCCTCGCGTAGAGGTAGAGTGCCTCCGAGGGGTCGATGACCTCGCGTAGAGGTAGAGCGCCCCTGGGGGTCGATGGCCACGCGTAGAGGTAGAGAGCCCATGGGGGTTGATGGCCTAGTGTAGAGGTAGAGCGCCCTCGGGGGGTCGATGGCCACGAGTAGAGGTAGAGAGCCCGTGGGGGAGCCGATCGCCTCGCGTAGAGGTAGAGCCCTCAGGGGGGGTCAATGGCCACGCGTAGAGGTAGAGCGCCTCTGGGGGGTCAATGGTCTCACGTAGAGGTACAGCGCCCCTTAGGGGATCGATAGCCACAGGTAGAGGTAGAGAGCCCATGGGGGGTCGATGACCTCGAGTAGAGATAGAGCCCCCGTGGGGTCGATGGCCTCGCTTAGAGGTAGCGCGCCCCCAAGGAGCCGATGGTCTTGCGTCAGCATGTAATGCCTTACCTTGCTCGTTATCGCAGGCGGTTGTCTGTGTCATCCAATATCAACTTATAATATCCAAGATGTCCAAATGATGATTAAGAGTCTGCAATTCAATTATGTTCTTCCCCTGAATTGAAGACTCGGGAGTAGAATAATACTTGTTGCAGTTCCAATCTCATAACTGTGATTCTGAAATCCTGATGCCCCATTTTGATCAGTGTATCGATCTGTTTTATGCTTAGCTCGACATACCACCATTGGATTTGATCGAATTCTGCATACAAACCATTAATGAAAATGTGTACCCACAATTTTTCAACGAATTTTCTATAGGCAATAACATTATCAAGGTCTTTCAACAAAATCATGTCACGATGATCAAATTCTTGGAAAATTTCCACAAAATCATCATAATAGTTTGATAAAGAACGAAGAGTTGTGATTCATCTGATCCATCATAGAAATCTTTGGCATTCTGATACCAAATCAGAAATAAGGTTTCTTTGGAGAACTTGTATTGTTCTTCTCAACGTTTGCATAAATAGCTAATGTACATGGTAAGATCCTATAGTTATGGATCGTAATAGACTAATATAGGACAGAATAAACTACCTAAATAATTATAGAGATTCTAGTCTATTATGTACAAGTAACAACATGGAAAGAAATTAAAAAGGAAGTAATCTTGGAGCATTAACAGCTCGGAAAAAAATCACTCAAGAAATGTCAACATTTTGAGTACTTATTTGTTACCATTCTATCAATGCTTTAGCTTTTATGTTTGTATGAAAAATTTCATATCTATAAATCTTGATTTATGTCACCGTAATCCCACCAATGAGAGAGAAGCAATGATTGTGCAAACAACATGCATTCATGACCTAGACTACAGGCTACGTTCTAGGTGAAATGGTGTTTGACTAGTCAAACTCAACTTCCTATCAAAACTCTTTAAACATGATGATGGCATACAAATTAAGGTCACACGCTTTAGCTTGATTTGACAAGTGGTGACAAGCTCATGTTGCAGGCCCATATAAAGGGGAAATGACCCCCTACAAAATCGAGCTAAGCAGTTCTCTATAATACGTTACCAAAAATACTTCTTAATTAGGATTTCTCTTATCTTGACAATATTGCAGCAATAACTCTATAATCGTCAAGTCAATTTTAGTCATCAACGACTGCCATTGTAAAACTATCTTCATTTTCTAGCTGGAAGAATATGTGATAAATAAGCTTTTAAATTTTAATGCCTTGTTACAAACATGCATGAATGTCTGTCATAGTTCTTAGTTGACCAATAGAAATATAATTGCAAACTAACATTTAAAAAGGAAAATGTTATTCAATTTGAGTTTAGTGAGTTCAGTGGATTTTCTTAGCATTTTGATTGTGATGGAATTCCCCTTTTCTTGCTTCATCGACCCAAATAACCGTATGTGTGGGTGACAGTAATTTCCACTTTTGTTATTTTCTGCAGCCTAATGAGTAGTTTCCAATTTTGGGCCTACAGAACAGATAATCATCCCGAAATGAGAGTTGGGCCTGTGGGCAAGAGCCAATATGGGCTTCTTCATACCTGTTTGTCTAGTTGGGTTCAAATCAGAGTCCAGGCCCATTATATTCCATCCTTGAGTTTTGACTGATCTCAAATTTTAATTACACTCGTTTTCTTCTTTAGGCGAATCTTGATTATGAATTTGGCTCCCTAACGAAGTGTTTATAAATGGTTGAAATTATAAATATATAGATATAAATGATGAATAAGTGTATTCCTCAAAATTATGGACAAAAAGTAATTTAAGTGTTTATAAAAAATTTATAAACATAAGCCAAACATGGAAGTGTTTCTCTCCATTTTTGATTTACGTCACATGTACATGTAAATGTTATGAATGCTTTTTAGGAAATGAGAGACATATATTTAGTTGACATGATTATGTTAATGTAAATATTATTTATTTGTTTTAAAATAAATATTTTTTATTTATAAAAGGTAAAAAATAAGTAAGTTATTTAAAAATTATAAAAGAAAGATAAAACTTACTTTCTTTATAAATTTGAGAACATAAGAAGAAAAAAATATAATTTAAACATATTTAATAGTTAGAAGTTACTTAAAAAGTAATTTTACTCCATTAAATAATCAGTGTCTGTCACTTGGTCAAATTACAAATATTTATTTAACATATTAATTTATTCATTGTTGCTTAGCGGACAAGGCTCCTCTACTTCTAGAATGAAAACATAGAAGGTACGTCCCCACGGCAATGGCGAGTAGTAAAGTAGGAGGGTTCTACAGAGAGAGTCGGAGGTTCAAATCTCCAAGGCTGGAAGGCAACATTTATATTGGAAGGCAGTTGTCCTATGGAGACAAAGTTCTAATGCGCTTTGTCGTCACTCCAGAGGTCCTATCCACACATCGTAAGGGAGGTCTACAAGAAGGAGAACCATATCCCGAATGTCCAGCTCAAGTATGTATAAGTTGTGTCTGCATCCGAATTCATCTAGGTGACGAACTATGGGGGAAGGTCGTCACTCCTCAAGATTAATCAGGCGAAACTTGGATACTTAAATTATAAAAAAAAAAAACACAGAAGTTATTGGTTTTTCCTTGTGAGAGTCCATGCAATTTCATCCTCCACCAAATTTGCATAATCAATTATTTGTCCAAATATGTTTGGAGTTTCTTGAAAGTAAAAGTTAGAAGTTATACTTAAAAAGTAATTCTACTTCTAGGCCATATAAAACAAATGAGATTTAAGCTCGGGGAAGCATGATTGCTTATCTCATTAATAGGTGAACACACCTCTCAAGCATCGAGATCAGAGCCTTAGATCATCTCCAATGCTATGTCAAAATTTGCACAATTTCACACCAAATTTAAATTCATCTTCAATTATTACACCAATTAAACAGTGTTTATCCATTTTTTTCCCTTTTTTTATTTTTAATAATTTATTTATATGAAATATTATTTATTTAATTATTTTATAAATACATGAATTACTAAATAAATAATTACGTTAAATTAAGAAAAAAATTAAATTAAATTAGTTAATAAATATAAAAATTCATTATTTTTTTAGTCATTTTAATATATTTTGTGTTAACCTTAAGAAATAATCGTGTTTGTTATATTTTAATTTTTTTATTCTTTTAATTAATTCATTAATTGTCATTTTTTACATTTAAAATTTATTTTAATTGCAAATAATAATAAAATGATAATAATATCAATAATATTTATTAAATTAAAAAATATATAACACAAATTACACAAATACCTTTAACCAATTTATTTGAGAAATGAAAAGAAATGGTAAAAATGATTTTGGACACTGTTGCACCATTTTGGTGCAAAGTATAATGTTGCGTTGGAATTGTTTTGCACCAAAAAATGGTGCATTTTGGTGTTTTAGGAGATGGGAGATGGCCTCAGATATGACTAAGCCCCTATTTGATTGCCATTATTTTGAAAAAAAAATGATGTTTTAACTAATAACTTTTTGGATAATGTGTGTTTACAAATTTGAAAAAAAAATGATGTTTTAACTAATAACTTTTTGGATAATGTGTGTTTACAAATTTAAAAAAAAAAGAAAAAGAAAAAGGAATTTAAGTGCAAAATATTTTATTATATAAATGTGTTATTGAAAATAAGTACGACAAAAAAAAAAAAAAAAAAAAAAAAAAGTTTTTTTTCAAATTTAAAAAAAAAAGAAAAAGAAAAAGGAATTTAAGTGCAAAATATTTTATTATATGAATGTGTGATTGAAAATAAGTATAACAAAAAAAAAACAGTTTGTTTTATAGGGAAACAAGCTTTGTGACTAGGTCTATTGTCATCATCTAAGTTCTTTCGGGAAAAAAAAATGATTATTCAATCATCTAGACTATATGAAAATGAACCAATTGAACTAACATCAAGTGCTTGCGTCTTTCAAGTTACGTGCGAAAAAGAGTACTTTGCTCTCGAAATCTATCTAGAGCGAGCAAAAGAGGATTCGACCAGAAAAGATGTATTGTTTAAGGAGGCTTTGTTTCATTAAATTTTCAAAAGGATTCGGATTACCAGAGAATTTCTCATCAAGACCTTGTTGATGCTTGATCGTTTGACTTACCGCAAGTGGATGGGTCGTTAACAAGTAACAAAGTAGTTAATAGAGTATCAAATCTATAAGAACTATGTATTTGATCGAGCTAAAATTAATTGTAACTGTAATCGAATAATAAATAAGTTGTTATAATTTTTCATATTAATCCCTAAATTATTAATTAAACTAGTGAAAGCAAGTAAATGTGTTTTTAAATATGTAAGATACATTGCTAAGATATCAAATCTCAATTGTTATTTCATTTTTAGTGTAACAATTAAAGTGACAATTTGAAATCATTCATAGTGGTCAATGTTTCTACTTTAATTGAAAGTCTCTCTCGATAGCAATCAAATTAATTCCCCTCATATAACCATTCTATCTCTAGATGAAAAATACAAACCTGATAAATGCGTTAACAAGTGTTAGAACACCTATTGAAAACCAATAAAGTATAGGAGTATATCTTTTTTCTCTATCGAACTTTACAATAATTATTATATTGTGCTTAAACCATATTGTCTCTCTCGATAACAATAAAATTCACCGACAATTTAATTGGTGATCAAACAATTGAAAAGAACAATAAAAACTGTAATAAATATCAACAAATCAAATCAAGTTAAAGTCAAAATAATTAATTAAAAATTTAAAATATTATAACAATGGTTCATCTCATCCTAACAATGTATAAAACTAGCTTTCATATTGAAATTACCAAAAATCATATTTAAATAAAAAGACATAACCCGAATTTTTGATAAATTGAGAAGATGATGATAAATCTTGAAATCTTCAATCTCTTCAATGGTTTCTTGATGAATCTCCACTTTCACCTTCTCTTATTTGCCAAAAAAATCAAATTTGATTCTCCACTTGATTGAATTCCTACAAGTCCCCTATGAATTTTTCTCATTTAATGATAATAATTGATGAGTATTGGAGTATGATATGTATATAAGATATGTAGGTTAACGAGTGTGTTTTACTCACGAGATTATATCAATTTTAACTTGATATTATGCTAGATTTCATGAGTATAGAATGTTTTTAATATGTGTATTAATGTTGTTTTATAGGTTTATCGAGATGGCGAAGGATACGAAGAAAGATCATTAAATTGAAGTTCATTGTATGGATGAAAAAGAAGTTGTGATACAGGGACAAAATAAGCAAAGCAAAGATGGGATGAATGGCACCAAAACTCAAGAAATCAAGAGAGAACCAGAGTGTGGGCGCGATGCCGCATTCAGGGTTCAGACTTTTAAGGGATTCCACACATTAGGAGGCGAAAAACACATCTTTGGGAAGGAGAGGAGAGATTCAAAGAGAGAAAACAACGACAAATTTTTCGTGTGAAGTATCAATTAGAAGAGGAAGGAATTCTTGGTGCAAGATCTACTTTTTCTTTTACATATTTAATTCTAAATTTGGTGATGTACTCCAAGACAATTTATTGTTTCATTTTTTTCATTATGCGTAGCTAAATCCATTGTTAGGGTGAATAATATAATCATTTAAGATCATTTATATTTTCCTATTAAGATTCTTGATTTTTAATTTTTTCATGTATTGATTTTTGCTATATATTGATTGCATTAGATTATCTTATCAATAATTTGATGAATATTGTGAATCATTTACAAATAGATATATGAGTTTAGAATTTAGACCATGTAGCAAAATATAGTACATTGGTATAACGAGTAGATATACTTATACCAGTTATTGTGATCATAATTGAATTCTTAAGACAAACAACTTGTTTAACTAAGTTGAGTTTACATAGAGATATGGAATTTAATTTGTTGAATAGACTCAATGAGAACTTGAGAGTAGTAAGTTGAATACAATATGTGAATTCGACCGAACACTACATCAGAATTGAGTCTTAATTTGATATATAAAAGTGATCGATAGGTGAAATTATTCTGCCCTAACATTCTCTAATTATTTGATCTTACAAACAATTGTGTGAGCATTCATTTATTGTCTAGAATTAAGATTTAAACTCAAATCGCTAAAACTTTTAATTTGTTTTCATCAAATAATAGTTAAAGGAAATTTGAATTAAATGTTAGAAAATAGTCTATGTGGGATCGACAATCCGAACTCTTAGGTTTACTATTACTTGTTACGGTTCGTACACTTGCGAAACTAAAATTGACAACATAGGTGATGCCTCCTTAATGTATTCTGCTGTTAGGTATTTTTAGGAGTGGAAAATTGGTTGAAAATCATGTCCAAATTGATTTCCAAAAGAATTCAAATTGAATAAAAAAAATTACCTTCGCCTGCGGATTATTTGTCTCCGCACAGCAATCATTATTTTGGTCATAACTTTGTTTTCCAATATTCGATTGAGTTGATTCAAAGTGTGCTGGAAAGCTAATTCAAATGGCTACAATATTGCTAGATGTGGAATTTTTCTAATTCAAACTTTGACAAAAAATTTGAAAGATATTTTGTGTGATTTGAAATTGACTTATGATAATATTTTGATCATATTTTATTCTTTTTTTTTTACTTCTACTTGCGTCCAATTGACTCCTAGCAATCTTCAAAATATCTCTTGTGATCCAAATTAACCATTAAATATTTAAAATTTGATCCTCAAACTTTGTACTCCACCATTTTTCTCTTCTTTTTTCATTCCACTTCCAATCATCGAATATTATTACTAAATGAAATATACAATAAATTATGTTATAATTTAAATGTCTATATTTTTAGGTCCAAACAAATGTATAAAATACACAAATCAATGCCAAACAGGTTTTGCGCGTAATTCAATTGTTTCTGGTCAAATGATCATGTTCTGGACACTTCCATGCATGAATATTGTAAGAATCTATATCGTCACTCCCCAGCTACTTCATTAAATAACCAGTGTCTATCACTTGGTCAGATCTACAAATTTTAATTTAATATAATAATTTATTCGTTGTTTCTTAGAAGATAAGTAACGCTCCCGCTATATATAATGAGGGTTCTACTTGTAGAATGAAAACACAGAACAACATATAGAGTGAAAATCAAGGAGAGTAGAATGGCAGAAGTGAAGCTTTTTGGCAACTGGGGAAGCCCATTTAGCGGTAGAATCGAGTTTGCTCTGAAACTCAAGGGTGTTGAATATGAATTCATAGATGAAGATATATACAACTACAAGTCCCCTTTACTGTTAAAGTACAATCCAGTTCACAAGAAAATTCCTGTGTTGGTCCACAATGGCAAACCAATTTGTGAGTCTCTGGTGATTCTTGAATACATTGATGAAACCTGGGAAAAAGGTCCTTCTCTTTTGCCTAAAGATCCTTATGAAAGAGCCTTGGTGCGCTTCTGGACTAAGTTCTTGGATGAAAAGGTACGTTTTTATATTGTTATGTCTAGTACAAATATACCAAACTCTTGATCTGTGATGTCAAATCCAACCTAATTGGATTATAGTGATGGGATTGGCTTAGCTACAGAATCTATTGCTTGATACTTCAAAATGACGAGGCCCACTAATTGGACTAAGTCGCTTTTTAAAAGTGCAAATTTGGTATTAATTTGTCGTCTCTGGAATTGATATGTTGCTAGTTAATCTGGACCGTTGACCACTTGATCTTGATCTGAGATCTACCGTGGTCACTTGCATTATAAATAAACAACCGCGCTTGACGTACAGGATCGATGCAGATTATTCACGAAGGGGGGAATTGGATATTTTGGGAGGTCCATTTTTAATGAATTGGGTCTCATGCCAACTCATGTGAGTGGCCGGTAAAATGGCCGTGAAAGTAGAATCATTCATAAATAAAACCCTTTGCTTTTCCCTAATACATTCTAAACATGGGATCTCTCATTGGTCGTCGTCTAGAACTCTATGTGAGTTTTCTTCTTCGTCTTCTCTTCAATCTTCAACTTCTGGGTTGAAGATTTTTTTGGTGTCTAGAACTCTATGTGAGCCAATTTTCTGCGATACTTCAATGACGTGGTAAAAAAAAAGTTGAGAGTTTACTTTTCTGTAAGGAGAGACGAAATTTTTTGTCCTTCACAGTTCGATTTTTGTATAGTACAAACATACTATCAGGTGTTTGAATCATCAAAATTTAACATTATTTTCATTTTATATATCTTTTAGTGTGTGCCTACACTGTGGAAAACTTGTTGGAGCATCGGAGAGGAGCAAGAGAAGGCAAAGGAAGAATCTACTGAACTTCTGAAAATTCTCGAGGGCACACTTTCGGATAAGAAATTCTTTGGGGGTGACAGTATTGGAATGGTTGATATAGTTGCCAATTTCATATCATATTGGTTCATAATTCTGCAAGAATTGGCCGGATTACAAGTGTTGACAAAAGAGAAATTTCCAAAGTTAGGTGCATGGATTGATGACTACCTGAACTGCAACATTATAAAGGAAAATCTGCCTCCCAAAGATAAGTTGACTGCATATTTTCGAGCTCGTTTTGAAGCTGCCGCCGCCGCCGCCAAATGAAATCTATGTTATGCTTTGATATCGAACTCGAAATTATGTAATAAAGGGGACTATGACTCCCCAGCTACCTAATAAATATTAACAAAGTATGCACTAGGCCTGGGCAAAAAAACCGTCAAACCACCTAAACCGCCAAACCGAACCGATTCAGTTTGGTTTGGTTCGGTTTAGAGTAGTCAAATGATTTGGTTTGGTTTTTTGTAGACAAAAACCATGTTGGTTTAGTTTGGTTCATGGTTTGAATACCAAAACCGATGGTTAACCGCTCAACCCGCTACAAATTTAAACCATTTTTTTTCTTTTTGAAAAAAGAAGAAGAAGAAGAAGGGTAACTCACAGATAGAGTATTACTGTAGGAATCAAAATAAACATGATAACCAATCCAATCCAAATCCAATAAAATTCCACATTAATTATCAATTTCAATAGTAGTAAAACTAAGGTTTTATTAGCAACTGTAGACTATATTTACGATTCAATCATTCATATCTCCAGAATCATGCAGTATGATAATTAAGAATCATGCAACAAAATGGATATAGGACTTATAATTATTTCATGGAAACTAACTCATAATCAGACTCTCAAGCAATACATTTTCTCTTGCTTTCGTTTTCCTTTTCAGGAAGAAAAGTCAAAAGATAAGGCACCGGAACTTAATGCTTGATGACAACGAACTTTCACTATTCTTCTACTTTCCAGAACCTCGTCACTAGCTTTTTTGAAACTTTTTGTTTCTGATTCAAAGGTTTCATCATCATCAAGATCAGAATTATCTCAAGATAGTTGCACTCCGACAACCCTCTTTTTTGAAGGTTGAAAATTGTTTTCCTCATCCCCCATTGTAGATTAACAAAACAAACTTGAAGGAAAATTTACTTCCTCCACAATTTGGAAGAAAGTGATCTCTTCAGTTAAAAACATATGATAAAAATCACAAACTAAAAGGACATTATAAATGGAATCAAATGTTGCTTCTTGACCAAACAAATGCTAGGAAAGATATTATAGGATATGAAACAAATACTTTTGAAGGAGACAAACTATAATGTGAAATTACATGATCCAGATAATCAATTAGCACTCGTCCACAGACATAAACAAGTGAAACTAGTCATTAAGTTTGACAATTGTTAATTCATTACAGAAAGTATCCAAAGATCATGCGCCAAGCAAAAGAAACACTCACATTTGTAAATCAAACTCAAAAATGGGGGAACAAGGAAAAAAAGAAAGGAAAAAGAAAGAAAAAAAGGAGGAAAAAAAAGAAAAAGAAAAGGGAGAGAACAATGTGTAAGAGTAACATCAATGTTTACTTGTTCTTTATAAGTTACAATGCAATGTTATTTAAAAGTTCAAACCGAGAAACCAAACCGAACCGAACCGAAGTGGTTTGGGTTGGTTCGGTTTAAGAATTATAGTGGGTTGGTTTTGGTTTTAATTTCACTCAAACCGACTACTTTGGTTTGGTTTTGGGTTTAGGTCAAAACCAACCCAAATCAAACCACGCCCAGGCCTAGTATGCACTATGAGTACGTATTTGTTATCTTTCCGTCAATGCTTTAGCCTTTTATGTTTGAAAGTTCTCATATATTTATCTTGATTTATGTGCACTTCAGGAAACTATGTCATTGTTTCTACAGAATTTATCGATGAAATTTTCTCAAGTTCGTCGTAAATAGAGAACGAATGCAACTAATCTCCTATCACAAAAATCTTATCTACAACGTAACTTTGGCTATTAAGCATAATAAAATTATTAAATAGCCCTTGTTTGACCTTCATTCTTTTGAAAAAAAAAATATTCTTAAAAAATGTTTTGACATCATTTTAATCACACATTTTTCAATAAAATAATATTACATGTAAATTCAAAAAAAAAAATCTTATTTTTTAACTACATATTTTCCATCAATACACTACAACTCATGAATTAAGAATTCTGAGAACAACAAGGTCATAAACACTTTTCTCCAATGAACGAACAAAGCGAGCGCTTTCGCTTTTGTGAATACAAAAATGTGACAATTCTTTTCTTCTCCCTATCTAAATCTCAAGACTACAAGTGCTAACTGGGCCCGACAAGACACCTAAATAGAAAGCGGGTACATGGGTCGTGAGTGGGAGCTTATTTTTCGTCTGGGCATGCGACCTTAGATTGCTGTTGCATATTCAGCTTCTGTTACAGCCAATCAACTGTTTGTCTTTGGACATGCAAGAATTCGGCAAATCTGATTGGTTGAGGAATTCCCCTTGCTTTAGTTATTCTGTTTATGGAAAATTCAAAAATTCATTCTTATAAAAAAATGGGGCTTGATGTTACCAAAAATCGTACTTGATAGATCTCGAACTGAAAACTTAAACACTCAGCTTGATGGTTGCGGATGAATACGACCATCAAAGAGTCTTCAACCATGACTTCGGAGGAGATTTCTTTCAACTCGTCCTCAGCCTTGTTAATCTCCATACGCAAAGACTATTTCTCAACTACGGCTCGAAGATATTGAGTACGCTTGGCCTTTAGTTCAGCATTCTTGGCCAGCATAGAAAGGACCTCGGAATGGATGACCTTCAACGTCGCTTTAAAATCGGCAGAAAGATTGAGCGACAGAAGCGTCAGTGCTTGCTCCAACTTCGCACTCAAGTGCTCAAGTTCATCCTTGTGTTTGGCAGCACTAGCCTTTCCAATATCCATATCCATGAAGGATACGTACTCAAATACCGACTCCTTGAGAAACTTCAAATCTTCCTCTGAAGAAGCAGCAGGACGATCAGATGGAGCAGGGCGAGACGTCTGGACTTGCCCCCCAGAAGCGAACAAGTCTTGGATGGAACGCACAATCCTGTCAGCATCCTACAAAGGAAATTGCCAATATTAAAGATGCTCACTATAACGAACAAAATAGAAATAGAAGTGAAGCAAAGACTACTTCATCAACAATCGTGGAAGATAGCATGCCCTCAACCAAGTCTGCCACCAACGACTCCTCCATTCGTGAGGACTTTCCCTTGTCTGAGCGAGAAGATGTTGCCACAACGGGCGGACTCCTAGGAGTATCTACAAAACTCAAGAGCAACAAATCAGAAACCAACAGCACGAGCAAAGGTAAGACATCAAAAAACTGAATTACCTTCTGCTTCGATGTTTGGGGGGTTGACGCCTTGGGAAGAAGGTGACTCATCCATGGGTTGTGATGAGGACTCTGGGATTGAAGATGTCTCTTTAAGCGTAGTCCCCTCATCAACCGGTTTGGATGAAGTAGTCTCAGTAGAGGATGATGGAGCAGAAATTGTCGATGCCAAAGCCTTTGAAGGAGAGGCTGAGCTTTTCTGAAAAGTCCAAAAGATCATCAGCACACAGAAAAGTTTCAAATATAGAAAAATATACTTGTAAGTAAACCAATTTAATTACCTTCCTCCTGACGATAAGAGGGGCATCATCATCATCATCAACATCATCCTCCAGAATGAGAGACGCTGAGGCTGGCCGTTTACGGCTTGGAGCACTTTTGGCCGTAGTAGGCTTGGCAGTGAGAGAAGAAGATGGACGAGCAGACTGTTTAGTGCGACGAGAAGGAGAGGGGCTCCGAACAGACAAAGGAATGACCAAAACAGGAGGAGGAGAAGAAATGCTCGGTTGGTCTAATGAATGAAAGGCACGATTGGCATCAGTCGCAAATAATCTGCGCTTCACCGACGGCCAGAATTGTTCAAAAAGAGGGTGAATGGCGTGGCTAGAATTGAAGGGGGCCAATAAAAAATGACTGGTTAAAAGAAGATTACGAGCATCTATGGCCTCTGCCTCCGCCTTAGTAATGGTATGAAAACGGTCAACTAAGTTCCTTGAATAGCAAGGAGGAACAGGCCAAGTTTGGCCAAAACCAAGCTGACGAGCAAAAAATTGGGGAGCATAAATCTCTACCCCCGCTTTGGCATTGGTCCCAGTTAGAATATCATGAAATAGCTCCCTCCCGGTTAAAAATTGGATCCAAATGAGCAGGGAGGTGCTCGCGTTATCTATAGTGGAAGGGGGATGTACATAATTTGGAGTCAAAAAAGGAGAGAAAGGAAAAAAGGAAGGGATTGAATCCAAAGAATAAAAGAATGAAAAAATGTCCCTTCTGGACATATTTACAGGAGTTAAGGGCTCTATGGCTAGCCCATAACAGCTAGCAGAAGGGCGAGAAATAGATGGAGCACCAAGCGATGGAAAATAGGATCTCAACCACAGTTGAGTGAACCAAAGAGGTCCACTGCCAGTGGGAGATGCAACATTTTTCAATTGAGTTTGAAGAGAGGCCATGCCTCTATAAAGGGCAACCAAAAACAAAGAACATAAATTCAAAGGCCTGCCACGCGCCAATTCGTGCGCTATAGATAAATAACTCAGAGAGGGCTTTATACTTGGCACGCACAAAACATATTTACAAAGCCAAACTAAAAGGAAGGCCACTCGCTCAGTATGGGTAGGCTCAGCGCTCGAATGATTGTGGAGGGTCTGCAGGCTTGAATAAGAATCGGTGTAGTTTCTACCAAACTTTGGGGCGCCACCAGAGACTAAGATACCAGGAAAAATGGTATCGCCCAAAGGTGGCAGATTCAACAGGGCTCCAACATCCCTTAAGGTAATAGACATAGGGTCAAGAAGGAAAATAAAGGTGTTATACTCAGAAGACCAAAAATTCAAAGCAATTGAAAAGAGTGCTGAATCAAAAGAAGGGGGGCGGATGGAGATTTCCAACAAATCAAAAATCCTAGCGCTATCAAAAAATGCCTTGGTAGGACCATGACCCACAAGGCGAGCATGCCACCTACGAAAAGCTACATCAGATTTAGGTCAAGTGAGAATACCTCTTTCGCGAAGTGGCCCCAGTGGCAGAGAGTTTAGAAAATGAGGGCCATGAGTGCAAGGAAACAGCTGACCCACCGCCGCCTGTTCAACTGCCTCCACGTTGTTAAAGAAAGGACCCAAGTAAAATTCATTACGTCCAATGTCGGCGAGCGCGAGAAAACTTGGGGTTATGTATGGGCGACTCAGAAGTCTCTGAAAGTCATCAAAACTAAAGGAATCACTAGCTTGAGATTGTGAAGCAGCCATTTGAGAAGGAACGAAGTTTTGCAGGGTTACGTAGCAAGGAAGCAAAAGATGAACAGTGAATCGTGAAGGAGACGCAAAAAATATGAAGCGTGGTTTGATGGCAGTGAAATGGCGTGTTTGGGGTTTATAAGGGTTTGCAAAACGACGCACCTTTTCAAGTTATAGAAGGAAACAATGATTGAAATTCTTGAGAATTTCGAATGTTGCTGGAAACACAAAGTGAATATGGCAAAATTTAATAATTATTATTAATTCTGCCATATTGGGGGGTAATTGTTGACACATAAAAATTCAGCCCAAATCGAACAGCCCAAGGAGTGAAGCCCAATTGGAGAATCCCCAAATCAGATAGCCCAAAGAACGAAGCCCAATCGAACAAATCAAGATGAAGGCCCAAATAAGGAGGCCCAAGAACGCGGTAACGCCATCGCCCAAGCTTGCAAGTCGCCTAGAATCTGAGCAAATGGAGTGTCATACAGTCACCCAGAGCTGTTACTCTATTCTCGCCCAAACCTTCAAGTCACCCAAGGTATTAACAAACATAACGCGTCGTAGTTATCAAGAAGTGCAGTTATCAAAGCAGTTATTAAAGCAACCCTATCACGTTCCACGATTCAAGGAATTCAATCGAAAGCGGTTGAACGATGAAGGGTAATGGGAGCAGTTAAAAGACAGTTTTCATGACAAGGTGGCCATTACGAAGAAAGTGGGTAGTTATAGGACGATCAAGCAGTTTTCAGAGAGGTTGATCACAAAGAGATCACCTATGAAGTATAAAAGGGAGAAATGACGTAGAAGCAAGGGACCGAATCCAAAACTCTCGAACAGAGAATATGTAATTTTCATTTCCTTAGTTTTTAGACTTAAACACTTTTCTTTCAGTAACTCGTGTGCTTACGCCCCTTGGAGGCACGTTGTTTTTCATTTCCAATTGTAAAGTCATCGCCAATAAAAAAACACCCCTTTTTGGGACTTTGTCTCAAGAGGTTTGTCCCTTACACAATCGTCTGATCTCTTTTAATTGTTAGCGACTCTCATACCTGAAACAAAAGCAACGAAATGTATTCTCATCGTCCCTCCGATACTTAAGTCAAACAAGAAATTTAGTGAGTAAGGCTATGAAACGAAAACAATGAAAAATGTACCTTAACAATGAACTTTGGTTAAGTATTTATAGGTATTAGTGGTAGAGTTACAGAAGGATTTAATCATGTATGATCCTTATCCTTATAGGGTGAGGTATTTGTGTTGTAGTTAAAGTGTTGTATTTTAGTTTGAATTAAATGCTACAAACCAATAATAGTGTAGTTAAAGAGCACTAGGAACCGTAGTTTAGGCGGAATTAACATTTTCCTAGGTCGTTGGGAAGAATATCATCAAGGGATCTTGAGAACGGACCAAAAAGAAGGTAGGCCCGTTCTAGATAAACCCCGACCTCAAATTCGATGGTATTGGGGAAAGTTGAAGTTGGGACAGGTAGCTCGAGTTCGGGGTTCATAGATTTTTGGGTCATCAGGGCTCAAACAAGGACATAATTTTCAATAAATATCATTATCGTTCTAGCACACAAGTTATTTCCATGTGCTGATATTTTTTATTAAAAAATTTACTTTTGAAATGAATTGGAATCTTTATATTTTTTAATTTCGTAAAAATATGTTGCTCATATTTTGGGTGAAATTAAAAAATAATAATAATTTTCAAATCGTTTAAATAACTAAAATTCTTAGTTACATCTTTATGTTTTTTTTTTTTTTGTAATAATTGTAAGACAATTTTTGCAATAAACTTCTGGGGGATAGATATTTTTCATCTTCGGATCATCAGAAATGTATTTTTGAAAAAAATTAAATATTTTTTCGTAGTATATAGTTGCACAGAAGTCAATCTGCAACATAAAATTTCGAGTGAAAACCTTCTTGATGCCAAACAGAAACATATATGATCCTTAGTAACTTGTTCACTATTATATAATTTTGTAAGCAAGTATAAACCAACACTTAACACCTACTTCAATCAAGCTCGAGTACTTTTTTAATTAAAACAATTTTTAATTTATTGAATGTTGTTTCTTGGTGGAAAAGTTATAGGCTCCCCCTTCATAATTTCTCAACCTGCAGATGTTGGACCAATTATTTTCAATGAATTTATTAAAGTGGTTTATGTGATAAAATCTAATTGGTCCATTGAAAAGTAACTGTTTTATAATTGTCCACTTTGATAGAAAGTGAGTAGTTTTATGGCCCATAAGAAACTGCCTCTCTCTGCCTATATACGTGAGTGAAATTCATTAATTAATTCATTTAATTACAGTAAGGAAAGAAGGGGAGAACAATTTCCTGTTTTCTTGTTTCTCTTATTTTGCAAGTTTAAATTTCTCAATTATTGCCATAGATCAAGATATGTTTTTTGATTAATTAACTTATATGTGAACATCATGAATTTTAAGATCTTGATATTATAGTTTAATTTCTTACATGTGGTATAAGAGTCTAATTTTTAAATTGTTAATTTTCCTTTAAAGATTTACTATTTTTCCTATGGGATCTTTAATTATCTTTATTGATTTACGGATCAAGGTCTAAAATTAGAATGACAGTGCCACTGTTAAATATTTTCTGACCACAAAATCCATATTAATCGGTATCAATGGCTGTTTAATTATGAAAGTTACCTGTGTTATTAAAATGGCATGAATTGCTGTCCAATGGTTTTAAAATTGATTTTATCTACCAAGCTGCCGACATATTCTGCATTTATTGTTGATGATGGCCAGATTGGGTTTATGATTATGTGTGGGTTGAATATTGTGTCCAGAAGTCAAATGTTAACATTGGTACTTGATTTCCTCTTTCCGAAGAAACAAAATTGAAGTGTCAGAGTAGTTTCGGAAGCTTGAACATTACTCCCTGTCCCGGTTTGGGAATAGGATTAAAAACAGGTAGCGCACCCATTTGGAGGGGCGCCTACCCATGGGGTATATTTTTATATCCATGTTCCCAAGTAGGGACAGGTGGTTTTATCCTCGATAGCATATTCCGTGCAATTTGAATTATGGATTATATCTAATTTAATCACTTCTCATATCTTATTCATCGTCGAAAGTGAATAAAAAATTATATGGTAATTAATTTACACATAACAATTGGGATGAAAAATGTTCCATTCAGAGTTTTGATGAATCACTTATATAAATGTTTTATTTATATTAATCTTCGATTAATGTTGTTTGTTAGTCATCAAAGTGGACAAATATTATTGTATTTTGAACACTAAATTATATAATTTATTTGTCAATTACTCTTGATAGTGTTATTATTGTCAAGAGTATATTGACATTCATATATTATAAAATTATTATGGATCACCCAAAGACTGATCAGTTAATTTTATTAATCTTGAACATGATCGTGGTTAATTGATTTACTTGGTCGGATGTGTTTGTATATCTAAAGATATCGTACATGTTTGATTAGAGTATATTTGATTACCAATTAAGGGAAAATTAAATTAGTATCATTATATTTATTATGATAGAACAAAGTAGTATCACCCAAAGGAGAACTGCGGTATACATTTATTGCTATCTGAATCTAAATTTAAGTAGTTAAATCTAAACTCGAAACATTTAATGTTAGAGCATTTTATATTTTGCAGTATATGTTCCCGTTTCTCTGCATTCGCATGCTTCATTTGTGTCGCCATTTAATGAGCTCAATTTATTTGACTGGTGTGAACAATTCCAGTTCAATTTAGGTGTTTTTGGATTTGGACTTGGACTTGGCACTTCAAGTTGAGAAACTTGCAAATCTTACTGATGAGAGCAGTGCTGATGAAGAGTCTTTCCATAAAGCTTGGGAAGGGTCTAACGGATTAAACCTAATGTTTATGCGAATGACCTTAGCAAAGAATATCAAATCTATTATCCTTTAAATTGAGATTGCTAAGGAGTATATGAAGTTTGTGGTAGAACGTTCCCAAATAGCTGACAAATCACTTGTTGGCACACTAATGGGTACCTTAACCACCATGAAATTTGATGTTTCTTGTACTATGCATTAGCTTGTTACCAAAATGAGTAACATTGCAGTAAGACTTAAGATTCTTGGGATGAATGTGGATGAGAACTTTTTGGTAAAGTTTATCATTAACTCCTTGCCCCCTGAGTATAGTCCATTCCATATGAACTATAACACCTTAAAGGATAAATGGAATGCGAATGAATTGTACAGTATGCTCGTGCAAGAGGAGACAAGGCTTAAGAATCAAAAACTCATTCTGTTCATCTCGTAAGTCATCAATGAGCTAGAAAGAAATATAAGAAAATGTATGGCAAATGCATTAAGCAAGGACCACTAAAGATAAATGAATCTTCTGCCCAAATTCACAATAAGGAACACAAGAAGATATGTGTCATTTCTGTCGCAAATCTCGGCACCGTAAAAGAGATTGCATGAAACGTAAGGCATAGTTCGAAAGTAAAGGTAAGATTATTTCTCATGTATGTTTCGAATCTAATTTAGCAGAAGCCCCTTATAATAGGTGGATTTATTTCAGATGTATCACTCATGTTACTAATATAATGCAGGGATTCATTTCAATCCTAACCATAAATCCAAATGAAAAGTTTGTCCTCATGGGAAATCAAGTCAAAGCTCCAGTTGAAGCCATTGAAACCTATTGTTTGATTTTAGATACTGGACATCATTTAGATTTATTTCAAACACTTTATGTACCTTTTATTTCTCGTAATTTAGTTTCTTTATCGAAATTTGATTCTGATGGATAATTCTTTAATGGTGGAAATGGATGTTTAGATTTATTTAAACAAAATCATCTTATCGGTTCCATCTGTTAGGTCGATACTGGTGAAGGTCGCATCTCTCTCTCTCTGAGGTTACATCTATCTGTGATTCTGTATATAAAATAGACTTGTCCGCTACAATTCTCCGCATCCATGAGCTTATATTCTAGCGAACTTTTGAAGAGATAAATATGAAGCCCTCAAAACTTTCTTACTGTCCTAAAGAGGAAAAACCTTGTATCAGATGGATTGAAAAATACTTGAAGGATTGTCTGTGCAACCTCAATGATGAAATATCATTTGGTTTCGGAATTGCGAGTTTAATTTGTTGGGCAGTGGCAGAAATCCCACAGATTATTACTAACTTCAAAACCACCATGACTCTTATTCGTCATTACTTAGGGATGATATATTATGCGACCAATGTACGAAGGATTTTAGCTTATATTATGCACATTATGTTATAGACCACATAATGGAGTAATATTACTCAGGTCAAGTGGGAGAATGTCGGACCAATTAATGTGGCCCACGTAATATTATCAATGAATTTATTAAAGTGGTTTATATGCTAAAATCAAATTGGCCCGTCAAGAGTGGCAATTTTATAACTGTCCACTTTGACGGAAAGTGGGTACTTTTATGGTCCTTAAAAAATTGTCTCTCTCTGCCTATATATATGTGAGTGAAACTCATCAATTAATTTATTCAATTACAATAAGGAAAAAGGGGAAAACAGTTTCTTGTTTTTTTACTTCTCTTATTTTGCAGGTTTAAATTTCTCAATGATTGTCATGGATCAAGGTATGTTTCTTGAACAATTAACTTATATGTGAAAAACCATGAATTTTAAGATTTTGGTATTAGGGTTTAATTTATTACTACAGAAAGCAAATATAATACACAACATGGAGACAAATCCAAGGAGAAATGGAAGTAGTGAACTATTTGGTACATGGCTTAACCCATTCTTCGGCCTTAAAATCCTGCATGCAGATCAAGTGGTAAATAGAATTCGGGTCACCTCCCCTCCCCGTAAGCATCACATGCACACTGGAACACACTGTTATGATACGAAGGCCAGCCAAGAAAAAGGTCATCAATCAAGCAAAATAACAAACCGATATCTAAATTGTTTCTCTCTTCCACTAATTCTAGGTAGTGATAAAAATTATGAATTCCGGTACAATTACAAAAAATGAGGTTTAGAAGAGTGGAGGCCAAACATGGCTTAATTAGGCACAATCGGTTCATAATTTGAAATTCTTAGTCTTCGGATTCTCGTTAGTACTGTAACTTAGTGCCATTTTCTTTTTTTCTTTTTTATTATTTATTTATTATTATTTATTTATTTATTGCATTTTTCCCCCATTTGATGATTCATGTTATTCGATTCTAAGTTTAATTAATTAATTTATTTTTTTCAGGTGCAACTGGGTTGAATTTTCTGGGCTGGGCCTAATATCAAAACCAATTGGGCTTTATTAGACTGGAAGACGATATCGGACAGAAAGCTTGTGCAAAACTATTGTAAATTGGTCACATTGGCGGATTTGCACTTCGACACTATTTGTGACATATAATAGATTCAAATAGAAAAATAGTCATATTAGTTTATATAATGTCGTCCAAACTAACGATCATTTTGAACGAAAAACTGAAAGAATCTATATACTATAAATTTAAATAAAGCCAAATTAAATAGAGCAGGTCAAAGAAAAACCCAAAATACACATTCACACATTGAAGTAGTTTTTTTTTTTTCCTAGCAAGAAATACCAATAGAAGGTCGGACACTCGAACTAAAAACTCATCCATTGAACTCGACTCTCTATAAACATCATTACCCTACTAAA